>NC_045438.1:163955853-164139896 GCF_002776525.5 Piliocolobus tephrosceles | reverse complement strand
AGTGATCCTCCCAGCTCAGCCTTCTGAGTAGCTGGGATTACACCTGGCTTGGCTTTCAAGTGGTTATTTTTACTTGCCCAAATATTAGTCAACTTTTAAGGCTCAATTCAAATATCCTCTCCTTCCGAAAGCTTTTCTTGAGTTCACTAAACTAATAGTAAGCTCTGCCTCCTCACACTTTTCTAACACTTTATTTGTTCCCCTATTCTGGTATGACACACTTCATGTAGTTGTCTGAACTCTCCCACCAGGCCATGAGCTCCTCAAGCAGGGGGCTAAGTCTTAGTCATACTTGCCTTCCACAGCACACTCAGCCCAGGGCCTCGCACAGGAGATACTCCACAAGAGCTGTAGAATTAAGGACCGCTTCAACATTCTTGTTTGGGTTTAGTTTTGTTTGAAGCCTAGGAAAATGCAAAACATCCCGGAATATATTAGTCATGATTATGGCTAAGGGAAAGAAATCTGTCTCTCTTTTTTCCCTTTTTTTAAATTTTTTTATTTTTTTTTTTACTTTTTTGAGACGAAGCCTCACTCTGTCACCCCAGGGTGGAGTGCAATGGCGTGATCTCGGCTCACTGCAAGCTTTGCCTCCTGGGTTCAAGCAGTTCTCCTGCCTCAGCCTCCCAAGTAGCTGGGATTACAGGCGCCCGCCACCACACCTGGCTAATTTTCGTATTTTTAATAGAGATGGGGTTTCACCATGTTTGCCAGGCTGGTCTTGAACTCCTGACCTCAGGTGATCTGCCCGCCTCGGCCTCCCAAAGTGCTGGGATTACAGGCATGAGCCACCGCACCCGGCCAGAAATCTGTCTCTTATTTGAAGAATGGTCTGGCAATGGATTGTGGTTTGGTTGGTGAAAACAAATCATATAGAACTTTACAGTTTGCAGTATGCTTTTAGTGGCTTGACTTCAACCAATGCTCTCAACCTTGTGAGGCAAACAGGTGTGTTATAGGTGTCTCCATTTCACAGTTCAGGAAACTGAGACTCAGAGGGGATAAACAGCTGTTCCGTGGTGGAGCTGGTGCTGGGGGCCTGTGACTTCAGATGGCACGCTCTCTCCCTCTGCTGCTGTCCTCCAGCCTTCACCACGAGCTCAGTGGGCTGAGATGGATGGAGACCCTGATCCATTTTTGCTGCATTTTTCAGAGATGGCTGCAGAAACTCCAGTATTTCCAGATGAGCATTCATCCCAGGTGAGAGAGATTGCACATACATGAGCTCAGCTTTCAGTTTAAGAAGCTGGAATGAAGAGCAATGCTGAAAAGTCATAGAGTTTGATTACACAGTGATTGAGATGTTTTACGAATTAAGTGGAAAGGATGCTTCCCTGTGAACTAGGAGCTGGTCAAGCTTAGGAGTCTTTGTGCCTAGTTTCCTAGTAGAAAGAGTCAGCAGCAGGTAAAAGGAGTTCAGGCATTAGACTTAGATGAACCTGGGTTCAAATCTCAGCCTTACCACTCACTGGCTATCTGGCTTTGAGAAAATTACCCATCTGAGTCTCCATTTCATTAATTGTAACTGAAATAGTCACTCTGATCATGTCCCAGACGCTGTAAATCTGTTATCCCATTCAATTCTCTTACAGATGCTAAGAAGTAGGTGTTGTATTATTATTATTATTATTATTTTTTTTTTTTTTTTTACCAATTTTTGCTCTTTCTTCATTCTACAGACAAGAAACAGGTTCAGGGAGCAAAAGGTTTCCAGCAGCAAGAGGTTGCCAAGAAGATAAACACCAACCCACTTACTCACCATCCAATATCACCAGCCGCCATTGACATAACAAGGAAAGGGAAACTGTCTCACAGGGTCCATGTGGTGGTCAGATAAGAAAATGTGTTTGGGCCGCGCGGTGGCTCACGCCTGTAATCCCAGCACTTTGGGAGGCCGAGGCGGGCGGATCACAAGGTCAGGAGATGGAGACCACAGTGAAACCCCGTCTCTACTAAAAATACAAAAAATTAGCCAGGCGAGGTGGCGGGCGCCTGTGGTCCCAGCTACTAGGGAGGCTGAGGCAGGAGAATGGCGTAAACCCGGGAGGCGGAGCTTGCAGTGAGCCGAGATCGCGCCACTGCACTCCAGCCTGGTGGACAGAGTGAGACTCCATCTCAAAAAAAAAGAAAATGTGTTTGAACCGTCTAGATGATATTTGGATCCCTGCTTATTTATTTAAATAAATGTTTATAAGTAAATAGGTATATCCAGGTATCTATATTTCTTTAAGCCATGTTTGGATGATAAATCTTTTGGTTAATGGTGATGATTAGTCAGCCCAGTTCATATTTATACTTAGTTTTTTCTTTCTTCTTTCTTTCTCTCTCTCTCTCTCTTTTTCTTTTCTTTTTTTTTTTTTTTTTGCTGACGTTCCTGGAAACAATTACCATTCAGAACACAAGGCAGAATCCAGCACCACCCTCCAGCCAGTGGCAGCAGATCCCACTGGCTAGGAGGGGCCCTCAGAAGCAGGGCACGAGCCTTTGAAATGCCACTCTTGCAAACACAACCTCTATATGGCAACACAGATCATAAGCACCGAAAGGAATTGTGTTACAACTGGTGTTATGTTTGATGGGGAGTTGCAGGAGTTAATCAAGGAAGAATAAAACTAGGGAAAAATATTGTACAAGAATTATTGATGGGTTTGTATTTAAAATCATTGTTTTCATTAGACTTTTTTTACCCCTTTCAGTGGTCATCCTGCATCAAGGCCCTGAGTGGATGCTCATAGCCAGGGTCTATTGAACATCACTGAAGGGAGAGACTCCAGGGACCTGCAAAAGGGCAGGATGACCAGGTAGACGAGGACACCATAGCCCTGATTTTAAGTCTTTACTTTGTCTCTTATTAGCTCTGTGGCCTTCAACCAATGCCTTACACGCTGGGACTCTGGCAGAGCTGGCTTGTTCATCCTCAAATCATTTACTTTTCCACTGGGCACAGGGGAGAAACCAGGAACGCCCCCACGACTGACTCTGGCCAATGGGATGTCCATGGGAGGCACGTCTGCTGTGCCCAGACCTGGCCATTGACATGTCCACGTGCTCCCCGACTCCAGCTCTTCCCCTACCTGCTGGAGAGAGAAGGTGCTGATGACTAGAGAAGGACAGAGCCACAGATAGAAGGGGCCTGGGTCCTGAAACACCACATGAAAAGCCACCGTGCCAGAAGTGGTCTGTGGGTGTGCCTGTGTGGTAGCAGGGAATACACTTTTATTGTGCTGAGTCCCTAATAATTTGAGATTTATCTATTACTGCATCTAGAATTAGCTTCACTGATACAGGCACATTTTCCTTGTCTATATCATGGAGGTAAAAATTGATCCTTATCTTAGGTGTCATGAAGGTGAAAAGAAATAATGTATAGGAAATGGTTTTAGAAATTCTGTAAGTCCTCGCCGGGTGCAGTAGCTCACGCCTGTAATCCCAGCACTTTGGGAAGTTGAGGCAGGTGGATCACAAGGTCAGGAGATCAAGGCCATCCTGGCTAACACGGTGAAACCCCATCTCTACTAAAAATACAAAAAATTAGCCAGGCGTGGTGGTGGGTGCCTGTAGTCCCAGCTACTCGGGAGGCTGAGGCAGGAGAATGGTGTGAACCCGGGAGGTGGAGCTTGCAGTGAGCTGAGATCGCGCCACTGCATTCCAGCCTGGGTGATAGAGCAAGATTCCGTCTCAAAAAAAAAAAAAAAAAAAAAAAAAGAAAAGAAAAAGAAATTCTACAAGTCCTCATTACCAATCTGGTTAATCCACCTGGTTGCACCTGCTGGCAGCCCACTAGATCCATGGTATGCTTGCTCCTGGTCAACGCTCGGTGAGGCTCCCCAGCCAGAAGGAGGCCTGAATCCACAAGTCATTCCTCAAGCCCCGTGAGGGACCCTGTGCATGTCCAAGCAGACACCATTCCTCGCACTTTTGCTTCTCTGCATGGGATGCCGCAGTGCTGGCCAGGAGGTCAATTAGCTCTTCCAGCTCATCCCTGGTGGCACATTTGACGTTCTGTTACATTTCTTCTACTTTGCTACCTGGAATTTCCCTCCCATATGATTCCTTTTTCTCCTGATAACAAAAGGATTACATGTCTATTGTGGAAATTTTGAGAAGAAAATTTTATTGTGAAAAGAGTAAAACATCCACCTGCTAAAGATGATCATTAACAATATTATGGCATATGTCTTCCTGTATTTCTTTCTTCTTTCTTTCTTTTTAAACATCTCTCACCTTTGGCTGAATCCTCATATTCCTTTTTTCTTTTTTTTGGTGGAGGTTGCCGAAAATCCTTATATTTCTTAAGGTAAGTGTATATATATATATATATTTTACCATAGTTGAGAACACCATATACTATGATTTGGTAGCTTACATTTTATGTTCTGCTTGTCATGATCATAGCATTTCCCACATCTTTAAAAGCTCTTACAGTCATGACTTTGAGTTCTATACAATTCCATTGTAAGGATGTATCATGATTTTCCTTGTTGCTAGTTAGTTAGGTTGTTTCTAGGTTTTCAGTTTTATAAGGAGTGCTGCAGTGAACATATTTGTAAACTGTGGATTGCTTCCTTTGCAATTTGAATTCTTTAAGGTTGTTCAGGTTTTGGATCTGGGTAACATGTAGAAACCTATTACATTTCTTAGGTGTGACCTGGTTTCCAGAATATAGCAGCATGGGAAGGTCAAATGTGGGCTACAGGGGTCCCAGGTTTGATAGCGGAGATTCTTGAAGTCCGGACAGAAGTGTTCTTTGCACTAGCTCTAGGTACAGGTGTCTGAACTGCCTGAGCATAAGTAATGTGATGGTTCATTTTGGGTGTCGACTTGCCTAGATTATGGGGTACCCAGATAGCTGGCAAAGCATTATTTCTTGGAATGTCTGTGAGGGTGTTTCCAGAAGAGATTGACATTTGAATCAGAGGACTGAGTAAGGAAGATCCGCCCTCACCTGATGTGGGCGGGCACCAGCCAATCTGCTGCGAGTCCTGATAAAACAAAAAGGCAGAGGAAGGGCAAATTTTCCCTTCTTCTGGAGCTGAGACACCCTTCTCCTCCTACGCTTGGACACCAGCACTCCAGGTTCTTTGGCCTTCAGCTCTGGAACTTGCACATACCCCACAGGGTTCTCAGGCCTTAGTGTTGGTCTGAGCCACACTATTGACTTCCCTGGCCTCCGGCTTACAGTTGGCTCTTCGTGGGACTTCTCAGCCTCCAGAATCACACGAGCCGTTTTTCCTAATGAATCCTGTCTCATTATGTATCATCTGTCCATCCATCCTGTTGGTTTAGTCTGAGTGAAAAACCCTAATACGTGAGACAATGGAGACCACCCTTCTCGTTCTCTGTGGGGGACATGCCTCCCTTTTATCTTGGAAGAGTCTGGGTTGCACTGTCGGGCCAGACAACACACTTCTAAAAGTGTTATTCTCAGTCTCTCTCTCTCTCTATTTCCCTCCCTCCCTCCCTCCCTCCCTCCTTCCTTCCTTCCTTCCTTCCTTCCTTCCTTCTTCCTTCCTTCCTTCCATCCCTCCCTCCTTCCTTCCTTCTTCCTTCCTTCCCTCCCTCCCTCCCTCCCTCCTTCCTTCCTTCTTCCTTCCTTCCTTCCTTCTTCCTTCCTTCCTTCTTCCTTCCTTCCTTCCCTCCTTCCTTCCATCCTTCTTTCCTTCCTCTCTTGTACACCTGAGCATTTTTTTTAACTGAGATGTAATTAATATTCCTTAAAATTTGCCTTTTAAAAGTGTAAAATTTGATGGTTTTTAACATAATCACAAAGTTTTGCGGCCATCACCACTAATTTCAGGACATTTTTATTACTTCCAGAAAGAAACACTAACTCCATTAATTGTCACTTCCCATGCTCCCCTCGTCCAGCCGTTGGCAACCACTAATCTACTTTCTGTCTCTATGGATTTGCCTTTCCAGTCTTCATATACATGGAATCTATAACATGTGGCTTTTGGGGTCTGGCTTATTTTATTTAGCATAATGTCCTCAAGGTTCATCCATGTTGTTGTATATATTGGTTTTTCATTCTTCTCATGGCTGAATAATATTCAATTGCACGGATAGATCACATTTCGTTTATCCATTCATCAATCGATAGACATTTGAGTTGTTTTCACTTTTTGACTATCGTGAATAATGCCTCTGTGAACCTTTGTGTACAGGTTATTATGTGGATGTATCTTTTCAATTCTCTTTGGCATATATCTAGGAACAGAATTACTGTCTAATTTACTTTAGAATAGCAAAATTGTTTTCCAGAGGGAAACACCATTTTACATTTTCACCAGCAGTGTATGAGAGTTCCAGTATCTCCACCCTCTCTCTACCACTTATTTGTCTATCTTTTTTATTATAGGTGTCCTGGTAGGTGCGAAGTGGTACCTCATTGCGGTTTTGACGTTCATTTTCCTAATTACTAGTGATGCTGAACATCTTTTCTTTGCATACTGGCCATTTGTATATCTTCTTTGTATGTCATTTCTGTCTACTCAAATCGGTTGTTTACAAAATTTTTGTTCTTTGTCTTTTTATGATTACATTATAAGAACTCTTTATATATTCTAAATACTAGATGCTTATCATATATATAATTTGCAAATATTTTCTCCTATTCTGTAGGTTGTCTTGCCACTTTTGTGATAGTGCCCTTTGTCACAAAAGAGTTTTTAATGTTGATGAAGTCTATTTTTTGACTTAATCTATAAAATCCGTATTTTGATTTACCTTTCTTTTTCTTTTTTTGCTTAACACTTTCGGTGTTATGTCTAAGAAACCATTGCTTAATCCAAGGTCACACAGATTTACTCCTGTGTTCTTTTTCGAGTATCGCAGTCTTAGCACTTTCACTTAAATCTCTGATTCATTTTGAGCTAATTTTGTATGTGGTGTGAGGTACAGGTCCAACTTCCTTCTTTTCCATGTGCATATCCAGTTATTCCAACACCATTTGTTTGAAAGACTATTCTTTCTTCATTGGATTGCCTTGGAACCCTTGTCAAAAACCAATTAACTATAAATATATGATTTTATTTCTGGACTCTCAATACATGTCTATCCTTATGGCAGTACTGTACTGTCTTGATTCATGTAGATTTGTCATACATTTTGAAATTGGAAAGCTTGTGTCTTTCAACTTGGTTTTTATTTCAAGATTGTTTTGGCTATACTGGGTCTCTTGTATTTCTACATAAATTTTATGATCAGTTTGTCAATTTAGACAAAAGAGGCAGCAGGAATTTTCATAAGGATTGCATTGAATCTGTAGATCAACTCAAGGAGTATTGCCATGTTAACGTTATTGTCTTCCAGAGTGTTATTCTTAAAAAACAAGACAAATCACAAATTTCAAGTGACTCAACTTCCATTTGCAACAGTTTAGTTTCTTTGCAATGTAAGTCACTCCTATTTACTCCAGCTACGTGAAAAAATGGAATGCTTCGCCTTGTCTGTAAATTATCTTGTTTGTACAAGATGAGCTCAACTATATTTCCTTATTAGACCTTAACAATTCCATTTCACTATGGTAATTAGGGGTAGGTACTACATGAATTTCACTGAAAGAGGAAGAAGGCAGCTGGGCACGGTGGCTCATGTCTATAATCCCAGCACTTTGGGAGGCCGAGGCGGGCGGATCACCTGAGGTCAGGAGTTCGTGACAAGCCTGGCCAACATGGTGAAACCCCGTCTCTACTAAAAATACAAAAATTAGCTGGGCGTGGTGGCACACACCTGTAATCCCAGCTATTTGGGAGGCTGAGGCAGGAGAATCACTTGAACCCAGGAGGCAGAGGTTGCAGTGAGCTGAGATCATGCCATTGCAGTCCAGCCTTAGTAACAAAAGTGAAACTTCATCTCCAAAAAAAAAAAAAAAAAAAAAAGTTGAAGAAGTCAAGGCAAAAAACTAACATTCAAGCAATTACCTCACTTGCCACAGAAGAACAGATCTGTGATGAGAATGAAGGACTCTCCCTAGGAATTAGGAAGAGCTTGTTTCCCATCCCAACTGCTTGTCCTCCATTCCTTTGTCTTGGTGTGGAATTTTGAAAAAGTGCTTAATTCCTCTGAATCTGTTTTTTCATCTTTATTACAGCGGTGTGATCCCAGGTGACCAGGTGACCTCATGGGCCTGTGTTTGTAGTATAAGACACACTTACTTTTAATGACAAATTAGAGTTACCAAAGTTATACCCTCCCCAGCCTGGCTTCCAGAAACCCTCTTCACAGTGTCCCCTATTTGTTCTGAGTCTCAAAAGAGTGTCTTCTGCGCACAGAGCCAGTCTGTTAGCTGCAGTGATCTGCTCCATCACATCACTCCCGTTGACTCTCCTGCACCTGTTCCCCACCTCCACCCACCTTGCTTCTGCAGGGCCACAAGGAGTGCTTGTCATTGCATTGCCAAAGCCAGGCAAGGTTGTTGTTTTGGGATTGATTCAAAGCTCCCTGTTCTACGGGCCCCACAGCAGGGCTGTTTCTATGCAGACAAGAAGAATAGTCTCCACTCCAAATGCAGCAAGCAACTCTGCCCAGCCCTGGAGTCCTTGACTCATACTTGAAGAATCCTGTCAGCATCAGACCCTTGTATTCCTGGCCAGACTTCAACCAGTGGAAGCTCTTAGAGGGGGGAAAGATAGCATCCCATCACCACCTTCTCCCCATCACGTAGCCTGCTCCTCTCTCCCAGGTCACCACATGGAAGCTTGGATTAATGCAAGCCCACCGAAAGAAAACTGGCGTGGGGGCAACGGGGTGGGGGACCATGTGTGGATCTTACCAGCAGCAGCTGGTGCCTGCTCTGGGGGCAAACGTGAGGTCTCTGATGACTTTAAATGGTACCTACCCCAGGAGGTGGTGTGAGATTAACTGAAATAATGCAAGGTAAGTCCTGGCACCAAAAAGGCATTTCCCCCAGGGTTTCAAAATGTCAAAGACGACGAGGTCCCTTTTCTGGTAAAGGGTGCATTTATTTTCCAAATACTTCTCACTGCCTCAGTGGAAATTTGCCTGGGCCTGTGGTTCCAGGTAACACTGTTTGGGGCAACCCGTTGTCTTCCTATGGACGTGTGTGACTCCATTCGAGTCCAGGAGGCACATCGAAAGCAGGGTCAGAATCGCTGCCTCGTACGTTCACCTGGATAGGCACTGGGAGACGAAGGACCATCTATCTCTCCGTCCATGGTATGGCCCAGCTAGGTGCCGAAGGCGTTACAGCCACCCTCCCTCGCCCACACGGCTGGGCGTCTCTGAACACTGCCCTTGGCGTCCGCCAGAAACAGAAGATTGTTTCATCCACCCATGCAAGGTCTTTCCCGGGACTCCTCCTCCCCAGAAACCCAGGTGGTTCTGAGGGAGCTGCGCCAGTCCCTCTGCCTGCACCCCGCAGACCCTGCCCACGCTCCAGCACCGCGTCCTCCGCAAGCGCGGCGAGATGGCTCATCCTTCCCTTCCCGCGTTTCTCGCAGCCCAGGTGCTGCACCCAGGCGGTCTGACCGAGCTGTTCCCCTCCCAATCTGGCCAGACGCGGCTCTGCGTAATTGCGCTCTGCGGTCCACCTGCTCCCCCGCGGCAGTTCCCCAGCCCCGCAGCAGGTGGGGCCGCCGCACAACCTCGCAGGCGCCGTGAGACCCAGGAAACGCCGAACTGGGTTACGTAAGTGGGTCAGGCAGGTGGCGGGCGAGGTGCGTTCTACAAGGAAGTTGTGAATCAGGAGCCTGGCAACGTGAATTCTCAGTTCTCCTTTTGGTTTCATGACAACAAGCAGCTATTGGATGTCTGGTGTGTTCGCGGAAGTGTGATAGATGACTGCATGTCGGAATACAGAAGCAGAGGGAGGGCTCTGGGAACCAAGCCCTGAGGATGAGACACAGTCCTCAAACTCGGCAGTTCACAGTCCGCAGGGGAGCAGACGTGGGAGCAATAATACAGCACGTGACCATACATATAATGAAAAATGTATGCAAGGTGCGGGGGGGGGGGAGGGGGAGACGGGGGCGGATGGAGCGGGGAGGGGAAAAGAGAGCGATTCTTTCTGGAGTCCGTAAAGTCTCCAGGGACGCCCAACCTGAATTTTGAAGAACAGGTACAATTTTGCAAGGTGGCCAAGAGCATAGAAGAACATTCTTGTTAGAGGAAACCAGAGTCGGGGGTTTGGTGCCCTCCCATAATCTCCTCAACACCCTTCAAAGCTACCTAAATAAGCATTCGAAGCATAAATAGTGCGTTTGCTATGTGAAAAGTGAACTCCACGTCAGGACAAGTCTATGCTGTCCTTTTCAATCCTACATACTAGCTTGAGCTGACACTCAGGGAGAGGTGTGGGTTGGGGCTTTGGGGACAAAGGATTGAGAAGTAGTTCTGGAACGACAACAGGAGCAGACAAGACCATAAAGGACTTTGGAGGTCATACTTAAGGACTTAAGCTTTATCTTGTAGGCTGGAGCTTGCAAGCTGGTGGCCATGAGATGATTTTTTTTTTTAATCCTACAGACTTGTTTTGTTTAATTCTTATAAAGTTTTAAAAGTCAGTACCTTTTTGGCATCTCTTGGAAAAATTGGAGGGTTTGATGTCACTGGACTCACCATCCTCCCATAAGCTGGCTCCAGGTTGCAGCTGCCTCCTGGAAACCAGGCACCAGCTTGCCCTTTGTCTCAGTCCCTGCCATTCCCTCAGGCTTCCTGGGATCCTGCCTGGGCTCTGCAGGGGGTCTCAGCACACCCCCTGGGGGAAACAGGGACACACTTATCACTTGTCCGGAGAGTCCAGTGGTAAGATCTGGGCTGGTAAAACGGTGAGGTGATTGAATTTGAAAGGAAGGGAATGGAAGCAGGGAGACATGTCAGTCAGCCTAAGAGAGGAGGGGCCAGATTCAAGTAAAGTGGGAAACCTGTCCCTCCACTCCCCACCCATGCACATGCAGGTACACTCAGGCACACACTCTGAGTATGGCAAGACTGCTCTCTCTTCTTCAACTCTTTGAGTTCTTAGTTTCTTAAGATTTCTTTACCCTATCAAGAATCACTCATGTTTAATTAAGATCACTTTCTTTTGAGAATGGGAGGGAAGTACAAATACCATTTTTTGTAGGCCTTCTTCTCCCTTCTGCCCTCACCCTTAGAGATGGAGCTGGGTTTTGGCCCAAGGAGAACTTCAAATCTTGGACCATTGATTTTCCGACCTTAAAGGACCCCTTTCAGGATTAAGCTGCCTACTTTTCGAGTATCTCTAGTATTCATCTCCCAAAGAACCAGTGCAATATTCTTCCCCTGCTAAGGAAAAATGGAGAATTAAAGGATGAAGTGTGTCAGGGGAATAAAAGAGGAGGTACCCTCTCTGACCCTAGAGCCATGTATAATCCACTGCAAATTCCCTCTCCAAATTACAGACAGTGATTTGTAGTGGAGAGAAAAAAAGAAAAAGACTGAATTTCATTCCTGCATTCACATTTTCATCCGGTCCACTGTTTGGTGACCCACTTGGAGTGGCTCTCAGTCTCCATTAGTGCAGCAGGATGGGAGAAGGATTGTACAATGTCAGTCTGTTGCCAGGCAGATGAAAACCAAGTAGTATTATTTCTCTGGCAAATAATCTAGCCAGTCTTGGTCTCTATTGCTAGAGCTAATTATAGTCACAGGTGCCATGCTACTTACTGATTTAGTCATCTTATTCAGTGGCACTCTTCAACATTGCACTTAAATAAAATAAGGTTTCTTTGCATGTGTCTCAATGACAAATGCCAGTAGAGACAGAAATGAAGATTTGAAATTTCCTGTTGTGTATGTGCTCTCCCCTTCTCAGAACACATATGGCTACTAGCAATCAGTTTTCATGCACCAGCTGTGGTGTGCTGAGTGGGTGGCAGGGATGGGGATAGAGGCTCACTCATTGATTCAGCAAACATTCTGTCCTAGAGTGGGTTCTCAGGGAAGCAGATGCTGAGTCAAGGATTCAAGAGCAAGGCGTTTATTGGCACTCTGGAAGTGAAGAAGACAGAAAGGAAGGTGGTCAATAAAGGGTGCATTGTTGAGTCTGCTACCATTGCGGGAGCTTAATCATACTGGGAAACTTTAAGATCCAGTGTAGAATACATGCCTTGGAGTTATCTCACCAAGGGGTGAGGAAGCTGGGGTATTTATACACCAAGTCCCATCAATCACTGGTTGAGGCTCCTCCTATGGAGCATGAATTTCCTGGAACTTATGCCTTGATCCTGAAATAGGCAAAGCAGGCTTTGGTGGACAGAGAAAGCCCTAGGGCAAGGGAATGAAGGGGCTGGCAGTTGGAAGTCGGACCAGCTTCTACTAAAGGGATAAGCACAAGGGGCTATGGATGGGGCAGTGACAGAATGTGCAGCATATTCTTTGAGGACTTGCTCTGTGCCAGGCACTGTCAGGTCACCATTATGTAGATGGATTTTGTCTCTGCCTTCATAGAGCTAATAGCTTAGTGGAGGAGACAGACAAGTAACCAGGAAGAGCCCAAAGATGGGATATTTTCTGATGGCAGGAAAGAGAAGTGTGTCTCAGTAGGCCTCCTGGAGAAGATAATACCTAAGCTAGCCCTGAATTAGGAATAGAAATGTTTTTAGGTGGTTGGGAGCAGCATGTGCAAAGGTCTTAAGGAGACTGAGTTTCCAGCAAGTTTAAGAAACTACAAAAAATTGATATGCCTGGATTGCAGGGTTTAAGAAATTAAAAGAATAGGGGAATAAGGGTAAGAATAAGGGTGGTTAAAGAATCTGGAGAGGGAGCCAGACAATGGAAACATTGGAAAACTGCTCGGATAGTTCCTGGAGGCATTTCTTTCCCACGACAAATCCTACTTCCACTTATGATTTCAAGTCCTTAAGTGGTCATCCCTAGCCTCTCCCTGTCTGTTTTGATCTTGCACACGATCTTTTCTCTTATACAAATTCTAACAGGAGTTTTAACATTTTAAATAGGAAGCCTAATCAAAGTTTACTTGATTATTGCTGCAGATTAAATTAATATGCAATTGACAAATTATTTCTTTTCTTGAATTCAATGACTGGTTCAGGTAGCACAGTTACGTGTTCCTTCATGACAGGGATCTGTTCTGAGAAATGCATCATTAGTCGATTTCATCATCGTCTGACCATCGTAGAGCATATTTACACAAGGTGAGATGGTGTAGCCTCCTGTACACCTGGACTTTAAGGTATGGCCTATTGTTCCTCGCCTACAAATCTGGACAGCAGGTTAATGTACTCGATACCGTAGGCAATTGTAACACCCATGGTAAAGGATTTGTTTATCTAAACATATTTAATCGTAGAAAAGTACAGTAAAGAAATAATTTAAAAGATTAAAAATGGTACACCGTATAGGACAGCTCCACTATAATCTTATAAGACCACCATTGTATATTTGGTCTGTCATAGACTGAAATGTCATTATGCAGTTAAGTTACTTAACCTAGGCAGTGAGGTGTGGCATGCTGTGTTTCCCAAAGATGGTTTCCGTGATACCTCCTAACCCACACTCTTATTACAACATGACTTCAGCACTCCTTCGAATGAGAGCTGTGCTCTGTATTCCCTCCTCTTGAATTTGGATGGGCTGTGGCTATGATGGTGATGATAATGTGTGACTTATGAGGCTCAGTCATAAAAGGCAAGCCCTTCTTTGGTTTTCTAGGGATAACTTGCCTTTGGAGCCCTAAGCCCCCATTTAAGAAGTCTTGGGACCACCATGCTGTTCCAGGGGCAGAGAGAACAAGGTCCTGATTCAGGTAAAGTGGATGAGATTAGAGGGTAATGATTGATAGACAGATGCATATGATTGATAGATGTGTATTATAGACAGATGACAGATGCATGTGATAAATAGGTGATAAATAGATGCAAATGATAGATGAGATAAATGATAAATGATAGGTATATATTGACAAATGACACATACATGATAGGTAGGTAGATAGATAGATAGAGAGAGAGAGAGAGATAGATAATAGATAAAGGAGAGAGAGCAGGCAATATTTAACAAGGCCTGAGGGGTCAGGACCAGGAGAGCTTTCACCGTCAGGATGAAGAGTTTGTTGGTGTCTGCGTGAAGATTTGTGGCTGAGGTTGTCTCTAACCAGGAAGGAGGTTGCAGGGTTCCAAGATGAGGGAATGAGGTTCTAGGCTAAAGTGCAGATATTTTCCTTTGGGCAGAGAGAGAAAGGAATGAATTTAAGATGCACCGCAGAGGAGGAGGAGGTAATTATTAATGAATAGATAACCTACAGTGAAAAGAAGGACAGGAGGAGACAAAGTTTAGACAGTGGGTTTCAAGAGGAATAGGCCCTCTAGAAAGAAATGAAAACCCCCTTTCTCTCCAGGAATTACTAGTTTACTGCACAGTGGCAGAAAAACTCCAAGTCATGGAGTGCCTAAGCATTTGCCAAATCATTAGCGGCTCTGGTAAACCCAGGAAGGCAGGAGAGCAGTCAAAAGTTAGGTAAATAGGAGGCCGGAGATTTTGGGGGATTTTAATCATCTGGTGTCATCCTTCTTGCCCATCACCTCGACCCTGGGAGCTGCCTCTAGTTTTGTTCACAGTGGCCCACCTGATTGACAGCATCTACCTCAAGCCCGTGCAGCCACATCTCATTAAGAGGAGAGGGCATTAGAAATTTCCTTCAGGTCAGGATGTTACAACAGATGAAAAGGAGAAGATATTTAAGAGAAAAATAACTCAGCAGTACACCATTAATCAGTTTCTCTCTCTCTGTCTCCCTCTTTCATCTCGCCTGACCTAATACCCTGAAACTTCCGTGGTAAGAAACGTAGGCACAGATAGTGTCCTCTGAAGCAGCGTTCTTGCAGAGCAGTGGCCACGATTAATATCGCCTCTGTCCACAGTGATGTTTTTATTCCTTAACTACCGCTCTTTTCTTTGGGGAATCGACGCGCATCACTCCGTATTAGAGTCAGCATCTGCCGTACAGATTCCATGGAAATCACCACGAGCTGTCCATTGCACCTTGAAAGAAGCATCTTTCGGAAACCCATGACCCAGAATCTTTGTGACAGTCCCTAGGAATTACATTTGAGGGTAAGTGCCACCTTTGACCTGAGCACTTTGCCTGTTCCTCCTTTGTGCTCCTGTAAAAGGTGGTGTCAATGAAACAGAGTCACTTGGAATGCTGTCTCTCCGCCAACAGAGAAGTCTAGCAGGGCATTGTTTGGAATGGAATGAGCATGCATATTTAATCCGATTTAGTTAATGTTTCTGAGCACCTCCTCTGAGCCACAGCACTCAGTACCAGACTACAGACTAGTGAGGGCTGAGACACAGAACAACCACTCTGCCATCAATCAGACTGGGAACAAGACCAAGAGGAGGTTTGGACAAGGGGCTGGGTACACAGGGAGGAAGCCAGCACTTGACTTTGGGGACGAAGGAAGGTGCCAAGAGGAGGTGACACTTGTCCTGGAAGGGTGAGTAGGATTTGGGGAGATGGAGAAAGATATCCAGGCAAAGAGACTAGCATGAGCCTATGACCTTGTTAGAGGAGGAAAACACAGGCAAAGCACAGCCCTGACATCCGCGAGTGGCGGGGCCTGAAGATTAGGCATCGTAAATGTCATGCCCACTTCTTTATGAATAACAATATAATAATAGCTGAATTCTAATGAGTGTTTACTGCGTGCCAGGCACCCTGCTGTGTGCCGTCCCTGAATTTTCTTTTTTGATTCTATACAGCCTAACGAGGCAGTAAATGGCATCACTGTCCTTTCCTTTTATATACGAGGAAGCTGAGACTTAGAGAAATTCACTAGTGTGCCCAAGGTCACACAGTTGGCAGCACCCAACTCAGGCTGTTTGCCCCCCAGCCAGGCCCACCCCCTCTCATTTGCAGCCATAGAGGACGGTGGCGTGCAAGAATTTTCAAACCAGTTGAAATTTTAAAATATGCAGATTTTCAGATCATACTCTCAGAAACGTGATTCAGTGAGTCCTGGGACGAGGCCCACACTCTTCTTTTAAAGACTCCCCAGGTGATTTTGATGGGATATAATGACATAGTAGTTATAAGCCTCACAGGGCATTTTCTGCCCAAACCTACCTATGGAGCTTTGCTGCCCTTTTAGTTCTCATCACAGCAGAAGGGATGTCGGGAAGGACCTGAAAGATCAGGGTTTTAGACTTGGCCCTGCTGCCAACCAGCTGTTTGATTTTGGACAGTCACATGCCCTGTTTGGATTTTAATTCTCTGTATGTCAGACTTGGTGGGTGGACAAGATGACACCTGAGATTGCCTCAAGTTTCAACTTTCAAAAATTCTACTGGGCAGTGATGGCACTTCTGCTCTCAGGTCTTAATACATTCGGGAATTGAAGCTTAGAAGTCTGTACTAGTTGTTAGGGCTGCAATAAGAAAGTAATACAGGCCAGGTGCAGTGGCTCACGCCTGTAATCCCAGCACTTTGAGAGGCCGAGGTGGGTGAATCACCTGAGATCAGGAGTTCGAGACCTGCCTGGCCAACATGGTTTGAGACCAGCCTGGCCAACATGGTGAAACCCCATCTCTACTAAAAATACAAAAATTAGCCAAGTGTGGTGGTGTGTGTCTGCAGTCCTAGCTCCTCGGGAGGCTAAGGCAGGAGAATCACTTGAACCTGGGAGGCAGAGGTTGCAGTGAGCCGAGATCACGCCACTGCACTCCGGCCTGGGCAACAAGAGTGAAACTCCATCTCAAAAAAAAGAAAAAGTACTACAAGCTGGGGGCTTAAACAACAGAAACTTATTGTCTTAAGGTCCAAAGTCAAGGTGTTGGCAGAGTTGGTTCCTTCTGAAGGCTGGGAGGGAGAATCTGTTTTGTGCTGCTCTGGTAGCTTCTGGTGGATTGCTGGCAAGATTTGATGTTCCTTGGCTAGCAGAAACATCCTCCTGATCTCTGTCTTCATCTTCACATGGCGTTCTCCTTGTGTGCGTGTCTGCGTGCAAATGTCCCTTTTTTATAAGGACACCAGTCATTTTGGATGAGAGGCCTACCGTATCCCAGTATGACCCCACCTTTACTAATTTGCATCTGCAACAACCCTCTTTCCAAATAAGGTCACATTCTGAGATACCAAGGGTAAGGGCTTCAACACAGAAATTTGGGGGGGACTCAATCCAACACAAAACAAAGTCCAAGTGAAAAACAGCAGTACGATGGACTGAAGTCACTTGAAACTGAGCTAAGTTTCTGCGTCAGTCGGGAATTCAGTCATGCACTGCATAACAATGTTTTGGGCAATGATGAGTTGCATAAACAATGGTGGGCCCACAAGATCATAATGGAGCTGAAAACCTCTTATCACCAAGTGATGTTGTAGCCATCCTCATGTCATAGTGCAACGCATTACTCACGTGTGCGTGGCCATGCTTGTGTGAACAAACTCCGGGGCTGACAGTCGCATACAAGTAGAGGACATGCAGTTATGTACAGCACATAATGCTTGATCATGATAATAAGTTACCGTCACTGGTTTGTGTATTTACCAGTCTGTACTTTTTAATCATTATTTTGGAGAGTATTCTTTCCACCTATAAAAAGTTAATTGTAAAACAGCCTCAGGCAGGTCCTTCAGGAGGGATTCCAGAAGACATTGTTGTCATAGGAGATGACAGCTCCATATATGTTACCGCCCCTGAAAACCTTCCAGTGGGGGCGGAGGTGGAAGACAGTGATGCGGGTGATTCTGACATTGTGTGGGCCTAGGCTAATGTGTGTGTTTGTGTTTTACTTTTTAACCAAAACTAAATTTTAAGTAAAAAAATAAAAATAAAACAGTTAAATAGAAGAAATCATATAGAATAAGGATATAAAGACAGAAAACATTTTTGGGTAGTTACGCAATGTGTTTATGTGTTTTTCTTTTGATTTTTTCTTTTTTAGACAGGGTCTTGCTCTGTCTTCCAGGCTAAAGCACAGTGGTTGCAACGTAGCTCACGGCAGCCTCAAACTCCTGGCCTGAAGCAATCCTCCTGCCTCAGCCTCCTGAGTAGCTAGGGCCAAAAGTGCATGCCACCACACCTGGCTAAAATTAATTAATTAATTAAATTAATTAATTTTGAGACAAAGTCTTGATCTGTCACCCAGGCTGGAGTGCAATGGTGCGATCTCAGGTCACTGCAACCTCTGCCTCCTGGGTTCAAGTGATTCTCCTGCCTCAGCCTCTTGAGTAGCTGGGACTACAGGTGGGTGCCATCACGCCTGGCTAATTGTTTGGTATTTTTAGTAGAGACGGGGTTTAACCATGCTGATCAGACTGGTCTCAAACTCCTGACTTCAAGTGATCCACCTGCCTCAGCCTCCCAAAGTGCTGAGATTTACAGGCATGAGCCACTATTTCTGGCCTAAACTTTTTTATTTTTTGTAGAGACAGGGACTTGCTATGTTGCTCAGGCTGATCTAGAACTCCTGGGCTCAAGCAGTCTTCCCACCTCAGCCTCCCAAAGTGCTGAGATTACAGGCGTGGGACACTGCACCCGGTTGTGTTTGTTTTAAGCCAAGCATTATTACAAAAGAGTCAGAAAGTTTTACAAAGGTAAAGAGTTTATAAAGTAAAAACGTTCCAGTAAGCTAAGGTGAACTCATTGAAGACAGAATCATTTTTAAAAAGAAATTAAGTGTAGCCTCAGTGTCTGATGTGTATGAAGTCTGCAGTAGTGCACACTGATGTACCACCAAGTGTTCACATCACTCCCCACTCACTGACTCACCCAGTGCAACTTCCATCCTGCAAGCTCCATTCATTGTAAGGGCCCTATATAGGTGTACCACGTTTTACCATTTATACTCTATCTTTTTCTGTACCTTTTCTATGTCCCAACATGTTTAGATGCACAAAGACATCCCACTCTGTCACAATTGCCCACAGTATTCAGCACAGTAGCCTGCTGCACAGGTTTGTAGTCTAGGAGCCATAGGATCTACCATACAGCCTAGGTGTGTCGGTAAGTACATTCCCTGGTGCATTCCACCAACAAAATCACCCAACAATGCATTTCTCAGAATGCATCTCCGTCACTCAGTGACACATGACTGTATTTGTTGCAATTAACAGAATCCACTCGTGCCTGTTTATAGTTTATGCTGGAAAGAAAGGTATGAAAGGATCCTCGCTAACTCCACAGGGGCCACTGGGACAGGAAGGACACAAACTACAACGAGGCGTGGCTCTGTTGAAGCAGAGAACTACAGCCGCCTACCTCCGGCTCCACACAGTGGGGACCTCCGCAGTCCCCCACGCCAGGAACCAGCACCTACCTCCGGCTCCACGCAGGGGACCTCCGCAGTCCCCCACCCCAGGAACCAGCACCCGCAGTGCCTGCTGCCTGACATCATCTTTCCCTCGCCGAGTCTCACATGGGTGTGACTCATACGTTCATAAAGAGATCACTTGGAAAATCTACACCAAAATGGAAAATGTGCACGCTCTTTGACTCAGCAATTCTACTCCTATGAAGTTTTTTCCTAAGGAAATAATTCAGTGAGTGCCTAGAGAGTATATTTGTAAACATGTCTGTTCATCAGAGTGTTGCTTATATAAACCCACACACCTCAATATGCATCAGTGATAGATTTGCCACATAAACCGTGATGCCCATGAGCGTGGGGGTGGGGCTGAGTTAAATGTGGTGAGGCGGATCGGTGGTTCTCAGCGTCCGCACACCCAAGCTGATCAATGCCTCCTTTTTATAAGTGCTTGTAATGCCCCTTTTACTATTCTGAAATGAAATTCATAGATAATATAACCTATATATATATATGATTTTTTAAAAAATCAATACAATGGCCCAATGACACGCACATAAGTTTTAAAAAATCAATGCATTGCCTTCACTGTAATATAAAGGAGAAATAAAAGAAGAGGAATCTATAATGAAACGTTTCAACATGGGAATGCACAGGCATGCATACACGACGAGATGCCGAGCGTGTGAAGTTTGCCCTGTGTAAAACCACCATGAAGGTCCCAGCCAGGAAAGTTGACTCTTCAAACATGTGAGTTGGGAGCTCAGATCTCAGGATCCTGCTGCGTGGCAATTGCGGATGGGATTTTCCAACAAAGCAAGGTACAGTCCTCCCTCAATATCCCTCAGCATACCTGAAAAACATCGTGTATGTTAAAAACATGCAAAAATCAGTTGTGTCTAAATTAAAATGAAGTTTATGTCTTGGCTCAGATTATTGTAGGCAGGAATTTTCAACCACATGAATGTAAGGTGTGATATTTCAAAATTATGCGGGGTAATTGTCGAAGGAGGGACTGACTTCCCTGAGACCTCACCCACTAAATGCCAGGAACCCGAAAAGCCCCCAAAACCAGAAAATCTCCCACACATTTCCAACCTACCCTTGATAGGGGGCAGGATGGCCTCTCTGAGAACCAGTGACCACTGACATGTGTTTACTGACCGGGAAAGAAGTCTACCATACGCATTGTGAAGTATGACGTATGGTTAAGTAAATGTAGGCTTAAGGATCAACACCTACAACATGATTCCTTTTTTGGAAAAGGACAAACATAAAGAAAGACTGCATGAAAGAAAAACCTGTGTATGTGTGCATGTCCAGGGAGGAAAACACCTGAACATATGTAAACAAACATTAACCACAAGTGTCTCTGGTGAGTGAGATTACAGGTCATTTTCATTTTCTAATGTGTATTTTTCCATATGGACTTATTTTTTATAATAATGTATTATGTTTCTATTCAGAAAAACGAAACTATTTCCATTTGAAAAATTGGCCAGGCATGGTGGCTCACGCCTGTAATCCCAGAACTTTAGGAGGACCACAGGGTGGATCACTTGAGGTCGGGAGTTTGAGACCAGTCTGGCCAACATGGCAAAACCCTGTCTCTACTGAAAATACAAAAATTAGCCGGGCATGGTGGTACATGAGTGTAATTCCAGCTACTTGGGAGGCTGAGGCACAAGCAATCACTTGAACTTGGGAGGTCGAGGCTGCAGTGAGCCGAGATTGTGCCACTCCACTCCAGCCTGGGTGACAGAGCAAGACCCTTTCTCAAAATAAATAAATAAATAAATAAATAAATAATCAATAAAAGGAAGGCAGCAGAGCACGATTTTTCAGCCTGGGCAGTGTGGACATCTGGGGAAGCCTTTCTTCTAGGAGGCTGTTCTGCACTTTGTAGGATATGCATCCCTGGTCTCCACCCAATACAAGCTGATAGCACCCTCCACCCCAAGTTCTGACAACCAAAAATGTCTCCAGACATTGCTGAATGACCCCTGAGGGGCTGAATTGCCCTGTTTGAGAACCAGTCGCAGAGGATTAAAAACCCAGGTTTGGACTTCCCACTGCCTGGGTTCTAATCCCAGCTGCACCACTCTTAACCTGTGCAAGTAGCTGAATAACTGCCTCAGATGCATTGTCCGTATGGTGGACGGCTGTACCTCCTAGGGTTGCTTGAAATTAGAAAATGTACATTTAAATGATTAGCAAGGCTCTTGGCATGTAGTAAAATGTATAATGAATGCAAGCTTCAATTATCAAAAAGAAAAATATATCTCCCTAAATTGGGAAAGAAACCCTTATAAATAGATAAATGCTCCCAGTATAGGAAGGCGCCGTCCTCTGACCTCAGGGAACCGGACCCTGTTCCCCTGGGTCCTGCTAGTTCTGTCTGGGCTAGTTCTTTCCTGGGACCTGGATAAACGCTGTGTGTCTCAAGCCTTTTCTGGCTCTCTAGCCACAGGAACAGTCTCATTTCATAAAACAAAATGTTCAGTCTAATGTATATTACTCCAAACTTAATTTGAAGTGAATGTTACCCCAGCTCCCAAGTCTGCATGAAGATGGAAGATGGGGGATCCCTCCCTCCCTCACCTTGCCCCCAGAGACTGCACCAGTAGCGATCCAGGTTCTAGCCCTTGTAGGGAGGGACAGAGTCTTCCAGGCCTGGACTGCGTGTTCTGCTTTGATGTCCTCTGGGCTTGGCAGCTGTTCAAAGTTGTTCACTTAGGGATCGGGGCGGGATTGTTTCTCAGTGATTCTTGGATGGCCAGCTGCTGCCCTTCACAAGACTTGAGCAACACGACCCCTCCTTCTGGGGCCCACTTCTGAGATGCCTTTAGACCCCGGCCTTGGGATCCGCCCTCTGCAGGTTGCCCCACCTCTGCAGGCAGCCTCTGGGGCCACATCCTGTGGTAGGTGAGACAGGTCCTCCACTCTGGCCCTTCAGGCTGGTGGGCACCAATGCACAGACCATCTCTCTGTATCTTACCACCCGCGGATGCATCCAAAGCCAGCCCTGCCGCCTTGCTACTTAGCCCAGTGCGAAGAGTAGCAGCACAGTCCTTCTCACATACAGCAGTGAGGGGCGGGGTGGGGGGACTGTCGCACCCCATCATTTCTTCTGGAAGGAATTATTTGCTCTAGGCCGCCCTCCCCTTGCCCTCACGCCCTCACCCCTTCTGCAAGGCATGGCTGATGCTGGTCCTATCTGGCTTACCGCCAGTGGGTGTCGCTCAGCCAACTCACATCACTTAGAGTGTCAGGGGATGTGGTCTTGGAGGCTTCCTACAAAACAGAGAAAGGGAATTTATTTGAGCGCCCAAGTGGCCTCGCCTCCTGCACCAGCTGTGTTACAAATGGCCTTCTTCTCAGGTCCCAGCTAACATTCAGGCTCCTGGGGAAGTTTGCATTTTACGGTGATGGGCTCCTTAAATGAGAGGGAGGGTTTCTCTAGAAATGAGGCTGCCTGACCCTGCACCAAATGCTGACAGTGCTGACCCCATGGCTACAAGGCTTCTTAGGAAGCAGCACGCAATCTCCAAGGCCACAGGCTATACTTACGGGTGAGCTGGGGCTTTCAGTGCCCTGCCAGCCTTGGACTTGTAAACGTATAAAATAAAGGACGCATTCAAGCTGATGAATCAGATCCTGCGGGCCTGAAAAGGTCACTTCAGCTTCCAAGCCACTTAGCTGATAGCCAGGAAAAGCAGAGTAGAGGGTAAGGCATTCAAATGCTCCGAAATAGGATAAATGATTTATAAATGTAGTAGAGTGAACTTGGTGGAGACAGAGCTTGGACTAACACAGGGCTTTTGGGGTCAAGTGAGAGCAGGGGTTCTCAAAGTGGGGTTCCTGGACTAGCAGCATCAGCTTTGCACTGCCTGGAAACAGGATAGAAATGCAAATCCACCAGCCTCACCCCGATCCTGTTGAACCAGAAACTCTGGGATAAAGCCTCGCAATTCGTGTTGTAACAAACCCTCCAGGTGAGGCTGATGCCACTGGAGTCTGAGAGGCTTGCTTCAGAGATACAATCAGCCCTACGTACTCATGGATTTTGCATCCATGGATTCAATCAACCATGGCTCAAAAATATTGGTTAAAAAAAAAAAAAAGAAAGACCAATGCAACTATAAAAAATAATACAGATAAAAATGACACAATATAGCAACTATTTACATAGCATTTATATTGTATTCGTACTATAGTAATCTACAGATGATTTAAAGTATATGGAAGGAAATACATGGGTTATGTGCAAATACTATGGCATTTTATATCAAGGGCTTGAGTATCTGTGGATTCTGGTATCAGAGGGGGCTCCTGGAATCAATCCTCCCCATTTTTGTCCCTGCCCCCACTGCCCTGACTCTCTCCCCATTTGCCTCCGAAGATGCCATCATTGTATCTGGCAATTCAGTGCACTTCTTTGGATAAGAACTGTGACCCATCAATGAAAGGCTTAATTACATCCATGCTATTTTATTAATAAGATGGGAAAACATGAAATAAAGCTGAGGTAAATTTACGTTTGAAATGGTGAAAGCAGGGGTCTAAGCACGCCCTGTGATTTGCCTTGGGCCCAGGAGCCCTGAGGATGGAAATTTGAGCTTGGTTCATAAGTGGGTGTTAGCAGCCAGGTGTGTAGTGGTATAGAGAGAAACACTGTTTAATTCATGACAACCACCGTGCCCTAGAGTCCCTAGAATGCTCAGAGCCTGGGGAAGCAAAGGAGTACGTGACAAAAACAGAAGAAGTACGTCATCCTGGAGCCCAAGCAATGCAACTGGAGTGATGTGTGGAACACAGCCCGGAAGCAGCAGTCAGACAGGCAGAGCGACGGCAGCATAGTTGGTCAGGTCCTGGCCTGGATGATACAGCCTGCTCTGGGGGCTCCCATCATTCTATGTTCATTCAACAAATATGAACTAACTACTGACTATAGATCCTACATAGTGTGCTCAACCTGCGGATACAGTGGTAAATGTCATTCCAGCCCTCCTGGGGCCTATGGTTTAGCTGAGGAGATGGCTTTTAAACAAATTATTACAGACAGTCACAGCTGGAAGAGTCTATGAAGGAGAAGTACACAGGTTACTGTTAGAGAAACTGGAGGAAGGGCTGCACGAGGAAAGGGGAGACAGTGATAAAGGTCCACACTTGTACCTATAGCTATCTACACCTGGGACAGACAGGTGACACAGAAACGAGACCCTTGAGTGGCTGGTTTTATTGACATGTGGAAAGCATATGGTGTGCCACACAATTGCTATTTGTTGCTTGCCAGTAATTTATGTTTAAGGACAGTCTAAAGATGTAAGAATAAAACAAATGAGGCAGAAATTCAGTAAGGAATGCTCTTTCCCCTATGTGGGAACTCTTCTACTGGGCACTTTTTGAGCTCAGCGTTTGCATTTAGGAGCAAATGCACCACACAGAGTAAGAAGAGAGAATGAGGTCTAGACCCGTGCTTAGCTCAAACTGGGAAAATGTAAAATGCAAGCAGCTCTCAGAGCACAGCAGCTCTCAGGCAAGAGAGGGCTCCTCCCAACACACGCACACCAGGAACGTCAAGCGGCTATCTGGTGGTGGTCAGGCGGTTGTTAACTGTCTCTTTAATAATAATTGGTTGCAGCTGGTAGCAGGGAACGGCGGGCTCCCAGTAGATAGAAAACACCTGAAACTGGTGATGGGCAGCTTCCCTGCAAGATCTCCGGAGCTGGGCAAATGGGCTCAAGCATGTGCACTAAGAGGCAAAATGGTGGAGTTTAACTAGTACATGACCTTCCTCTAGAAATGCTGGACTGGTAAGCGCAGAATGCCTCGAGCGAGCACACGCCCAACTCCAGTAAACACACTGCGCATGCTTCCCTCCTGGGGGCCAGCAGGCCACTGCGCATGCGGAGAACCCTCTCCAAGGAAGGAATCAGGGGAGAAGTAACCTGAGACCCCAGTCCTAGGCCAGCATACAAAACCTCAAGTCAAAAGGTAAAACCACACACTTGATCTCTCAAGTCACCTGGTTGGCCCTCTTGCAAGTGTATTTTACTTCCTTTCATTCCTGTTCTAAAGCTTTTAAATATATGTTCACTCTTGTTCTAAAACTTGCCTTGGTCTCTCCTTCTGCCTTAGGCCCCTTGGCTGAATTCTTTCTTCTGGGGAGGCAAGAATTGAGGTTGCTGCAGATCTGTATGGATTCGCCGCTGGTAACATACTCTGGTGTCCTGTGACTCAGGTACGTTCCACCGCTAACCAGTACACTTCTCTGGATAAGAACTCTGACCCATCAACTACAGGCCAAATTATACCCGTGCTATTGTATTAATAAGATGAGAAAATGTGAAATAAAACTGAGGGAAATTCACATTAAAAATGACGGAAGCCGTGTATTTGGGACCCTATTCTCCCCTTACTATTTTGAGCCTTCTAATCTCAGATAGTAGTTTTTTTTTTTTTTTAACTTGACTGTGAGAAGCTAGAACTAAACAAAAATAGAATGTCTTGATTCAGGTGTCACCTGTTTGCATTGTAGCTGCTGTTTTTTTCTCCAAGGGGAAAAATAATTAGACCCCTCTCAATGGTCCCATTTATGCTTAGGTTATAACAGCTCCAGAAATAAAAGAGCATATCAGTGTGTTCCGTCATTATTTTTCCTGCCTCATAATTTCTAGGTCACTTCAAATATCCATTTCACCATCACTACCTTCAATTAAAAAAAAATTGTCAGGAGTTTAATAGGGCCTTTAAAATCCATTTAGCTTAAATAATGCATTATTGAAGGGCCATCCCTCAACCACTAAAGTGGACTCCGTAAGACAATTTCACTGAGTGGCCCCAGGGTAAATGCGCTTCATTTAAGCAGCATTGTGTTTGCCGTAGGATTATCGTAAATAGTAGGGTATTCCTTGAAATAAGGCTTATTCAGGATTCAAGAGATTCAGGATTCAATCTATTTTCCATTTCTGTGTTAAAATGTTCTGTGTTTCCAATTTTGTGTTAAAAAAAAACGGGGGGGAATATTTGTCAGATAAACTGCTTCTCTTTGCGGATGTGGTTTCCTTGATTAGCGATTATTGGTGAGGTCTTGAATATATGTCAGACTTGAGCCCTGGAGGAATGAGGCAGACTTCTGATGTTCAGAACTGCATTATCCTAGAAATCCCCAGATCCTTGGGCCTGAAGAACAATAGAAATTTACGGTGAAAAATTTCTATTTATCTTCTCGCCCTACTGCACTCTCCCAGGGCAGGCACCCAAACTGCTCCTCTACACAAATGCTTGTCCTCTTTTTCAAAGTATGAGATTTGGCCCAGCTATTTGGACCTACTTAATTTTAAAAACTCAGTCTTTCTGTCAGCAAGGGCCTTGGAAGGAAAAGATCCGGATTTGAGTCCTGATTCTGCCACTTACCGTGTAACCATACTGTAGAGCATTTAAATGATACTAAACTCAACAGAAAAATACGAAAGCCCTTTTATATGTGTACTGTTATGCAGTAGAAAGAGCAAGAACATTCTTCTTTGTTACATTTGAGGCTTGCATTCAAGGCCATTCATGCACCGCCTAAAGATGAAGAAGGAGTCATTTTCTGTTCTTCCTAAACTCTGGATGTCCATCGATTGTGGTTAATTGTAGGTGTTGACTGAAATGTGGGATGCCTGGATGGCTGGTGAAGCGTTGTTTCTGTGTGTGTTTGCGAGGATGTTTCCAGAGGAGATTGATGCGTGAGTCAGTGACCGAGAGAGGAAGACCTGCCCTCAGTGTGGATGGGCACCATGCAATCTGCTGGCAAACACATCTTGAACAAAGCAACCAGGAGAAAGGGAAATTCAGCTTGCTTGGTTTTCTTTTTAATGCTCTCTCTCTTTTCCAGAGCAGTAGGTGTATTTTCTCCTGCTCTCCTTGGGCATTTGAACCCCAGGTTCTTTGGCCTTTGGACTGTGGGACTTTCACCAGTAGCCTCCTGGGGGACCTTGGGTCTTTAGCCTTGGACTGGAGGTTGCACTGTCAGCTTCTCTGGTGGTGAGGCTTTCCGACTTGGACTGCGGCACACTACTGGCCTCTCTTTCTCTCCTGCTTGCAGATGGCCTGCCTGGTGGTGGGACTTCCTTTTTGTGATCATGTGAGCCAATTCTCCCTAATAAATTCCCTTTCATATATATGTGTCTTATTGACTCTGTCCCTCTGAAGAATCCTGACTAACACACTATCTTAACCTGATCTCCCAGGGAGAAAGAGGCTGGGAGAGGACAGGGGAGGTTGGGTCCTTGGGTTGATTTGCGCAGGGCCTTGCACCCAAAAAGGATAGCCTCATGTGCTTAGTAGGATCTAGCTCATTCCCCTTTTGAAAACTACAGGCAGAGTTCTGGAACCAGGATGGGCTCCAGCATGAGCTGTGGTGACAGGGGACTGCAGAAGCAGGGAATCTAAGCTTCTAAGCAATGGTCACATCCCGCCAGAGCATGTCCTCATCTAGCTGGAGTCGACACTACAGTGATGGATGTTCGCACTTTCCTGTCCTGGGATTTTAACAAACTGGAATGTGTCAACAGGTTTGGACAGATATTGAAGCCAGGTTATGCAGGATACTTTGGAGAAAACTTGGCCCGGGGTAGAGATGACTTCCCCAATAAACCGTAGGGAACCTCAGTGAATAGAACCTCATACACAGTCGTTGAATTGGTTGAGAAGAATGGAGAGGCAGAAACTCCCTCTGACCACAGGCAGATCACAGGAGCCCAGGAAGGCCTAGGCCAGACCATGGTAGGGTGTTTGCAGGCCCAAGCACGCAAACCCACCCCAGCCTGTCTTCACCATAGCCTTTTGAGGCTTCAGGGCATCCAAAGCCCTTCTTGGGAGGGTTATAACTGTTACCAGCAAGCTGCCAGGAAGAATAACCAACCGTCGCCCACACTCATCAGAAGAGGTGGAATTTTGTGAGCTCTGTGCTTCAGTGGTGGGGAAACCCTTTGAGTGACTATTTCCTCTGTATTGTTTTTCCAGGCCACTGCATTTTCTTAAACAGAGCTACTCCACGCATTGCCCTTTGTCCTAGAACATCTTGCCTTAATTGCATTAATCATCTGATCTCTTCACTTTTAACATGACTTCTTGGGCTCCCATGATAACACCGATACCATGTCTGATACGGTTCAGATTCCACCACAGCCTGTGGCTGGAGGGCCTCATGAGGGAAACTGCTCACAAGAATAAGGTAGGAGAGGAGATCCAAGAATATTCCTCTCCCAAACAGGGAAGGTTGCATGACTCAATGACAACCTCTCATTTCTCCTCATCATGATGTCCCCCTAGTCCATGTCATGCCTCACGGGTCATTATGGTGTTGGGACGGGGTTAGAACTGGTAAGCACTACTAAAAGGGAGCATTTTGGGGGTTTTTCCTCCTGTGACCCTGGTTCAGAAAGCATGTTTTAGAGCAAGTTGGGAGGCACTCTCGTTTAAACAGGTGTCACGGTATCAATGAAGTCTACCAAGATGTTGTCAACCTTTGTCTTTTTTAAAAGTCACTCTGGGATCTTAATATGTGTTTTTAACACAAAAATAAAATTTTTAAAATTGAGGTCCTGGAACTGGAAATGTGGGCAAAGGGACACAATGTGTGTGCCCGGAGTGTTGTTTTCCTTTGGGAGGTAGTGGAGAGAGGGTGCCAGGGAGAGGCGTGCATTGACCAAGGTGAGAGTACCAATCCCACAACTTTGGCTCATGTGCCCCCTGCCCACCAGCCTCCAGGTCCAGTCACCTGGCCGAGAGGGACAAGGGCTGTATCTGACCCCGGAATCCTCCATTCTCAGAAAGAAAGTGAGCAATGCTTGGCCTGGATGTGGCATTGAGCTGTTCAGAGTTTGCCCTGGACAGAGTAGCCCCTGCCCACATTCGCCCATATGGGCTTACTCACCGGTTTCCAGAAGGCCTTTAGCCCACTTGTAACCTCATCTCAACTGAAATAAATCAGCCCCCACCCAGGGACGGGCTTGCTGTACCAAGTCCACTGGTGATGAAGAGGAGGGGGAATCACAGGGACCTTTGCAGGGTGCGTACTGTGCTTCCAAGAGTTATGAATAGCTCAGCTCCCAGAGGAGAGACTTCTCAAGTTCATTCTTTACAGTTAAGCTCTTGTTTAAGATGGGAAAGTTATTCTGAGTAATAACTATTTCCTTCTCCTTGAGCCCCACAGTGAAAAAGTGTTACTTCCTACTTAGGACTTCGTGTTCAGTGAACACAGCTCTCAGTGCCGGAGAGAAAAATAAATTGCTTTCCAAAGGGCAATGGGATTTCTCCTGCCTGGATCGATCGTGCAGCTTTTCATTCCTGGGTGGTTTTCCTTGACCTTTGTGAGGACTGTATGTTCCGAAGACGTAGCAGGGCCTGAACTTCAGAAACACTAGTGACGTTCCAGGCTGGCTGTGAAATGTTGCAGTAAATCTGAAGAAACATTCTCAGCTCATATGGTGATGTGGAGGTCATTTTGAACACATGGGGAAATTGCTACCCAAAGGCTATTGTGTCCACAGTCTTCTCGCAGTCCTAGTGCTTCAAGCTCCACTGAAGTGAGATGCCTCTCTGCCACTGTGTCCCCCACTGCACCCCCACCTGGGGTGTCCTGGGCCATAAAAGCTTGAGCAGGAACACTTGCTGGAGCACATTTTCAAAGCCCACCAATCACCTCTGGCTGGAGACCTGCTGCGACCCCAGCCTTTGGTATTGTAGCCAGCTCCGACAGTCAAGACATTTAATCCCACGGATTGCAGAATGGTGTGGGCAGCAAGCAGCTCTACTGCAGTTCTGTAGGAAGTGTGTCTTTATTTTTGTCACTAGCAGACCTCACTGAAAGCTCTGGGTCTGATGGCGATTGCAGAGAAAGGTCCCGGTCAGAGTCAGGCTGTTCCCTGCTTCTCACCAGCTGTGTCATCCTGAGATGTGCCTAATCTTCTCCATCTATAAGACACAAGGGTCAGGTGAGGCCTGTGGTTCTCAAACCAGAGAGTGAGTTTCTTTCTCTCCCCTCCCCTCCCCTCCCCTCCCTCCTTTCTTTCTTTCTTTCTTTCTTTCTTTCTTTCTTTCTTTCTTTCTTTCTTTCTTTCTTTCTTTCTTTCTTTCTTTCTTTCTTTCTTTCTTTCTTTCTCTCTCTCTCTCTCTCTCTCTCTCTCTCTCTCTCTTTCTTTCTTTCTTTCCTCCCTTCCTCCCTTCCTCCCTTCCTCTCTTCCCTTCCCTCCCTCCCTCCCTTCTTTCCTTCCTTCCTTCCTTCCCTCCTTCCTTCCTTCCTTCCTTCTTTTTAGACAGAGTCTCACTCTGTTGCCCAGGCTGGAGTGCAGTGGTGTAATCTCGGCTCACTGCAAACTCCGCCTCCCAGATTTAAGCAATTCTCTGCCTCAACCTCCCGAGTAGCTGGGATTACAGGTGCATTCCACCACACCTATCTAATTTTTGTATTTTTAGTAGAGATGGGCTTTCACCATTTTGGCCAGGCTGGTCTTGAACTCCTGACCTCATGATCCACCTGCCTTGGCCTCCCAAAGTGCTGGGATTACAGGCGTAAGCCACCACTCCTGGCCCAAACCAGAGAGTTTCTAAGAATTATCTGGGCAATGTGTAATCCTCAGTGGCAATTTCCAGAAATTCTCATTTTAAAAGCTCCTCGTTGATGTTGACACTGATGTTCTATGGACCACAGTTGGGAAACTACTGGGAGCAGATAGAAAACTTCCAGCCCCAAGCATCTCTGCTGGACCCTGGCTGTGATGTTAAACTTCATTATCTCTGGTTGGCTTTAGAGTTCTCTTTATTATCATATACATAAAGCTTTTTTTTTTTTAATTATTGAGGAATTTACAATAATTTATCACAATAACATTTGGAAGCATTTGAGAGCAATAGTTCTAAGTTAAATTTCTTTGGGCAGAGGTAAATATACAAAGAAAACAGGTGAGAAGTTGGCTGTGTATCAGATAGTCTAAAGAAAATATTTCAGAGAAGAACTACATTCCATTATACTACTCCTTTTGAAATATTTTCTTTTTCCCTCTTATCCTATCTCCCTCATCTCTTCTTTATGTTTAGATTCCCTTGATTAGAAATGGCAAAATCAGTAACATCTGACACATGTAGAAGTAAATGGGAACCAGGCCCTCAGGGCCACCCCACAGTTGACCTCAAAGCTTGGCCTGGTTGATGTCCGCATGCCATGAATTGGGAGCCCCCTCTCTTTGGCTTTTGGGAATTTTTATCAGAAAGGGAGGAGCCATCCCATGGCAGCTTTTACCTGTCACTGATAGCATCAAACCCTGGCTCCAAAAACTTGAGGAAAACCAAAAGCATGTGGTCATCAGGAAAAAAACTGAAGATCCCATCTTTAATCACAATAAAGCTAGAATTCCCAGATAGTACATTTTTGGATCTTTGCATCCATCTGCTAGTTCAAGTACTTCAACAGCAATTGCCCTCATGGTGATTTCACAGATTCCTCACATCCATCATTCATTTGACAAATATACATTGAGCATCTACTTGGTGCCATGAACTAGAGATCGGTGTGAACAGATGCCGTGAACTCTGCCTTGCAAATGCCACTTGCATCAAGCCCCACAAACAGAGGGACTCTGGCACTGTGGTCTGAGAGGTCAGGAGGAGTCTTTTCTGAGGAGATGACAGTGAGCTGAGATTGGAAGACCAGTAGGAGAGAACTAGGTGAACCGAATGAAAAGGTGCTCCATGTACAGAGGCGGTGCAAGCTGCTGGAAGATAGCCTTCATGGGGGAAATAGCAAATCATGTTCCCCTTTGGCCCAAGTCATGACTTGTCTGCCTGTCTGCCTCACATGCGGTGGGGGGACTGAAGGATGTTTTTGGAGATGCCTTCTGAACCCTGATCCCTGATACATACTCTGATTCCGTACTTGTTATTGAATTTTGCAATGGGAAATTTAAACCACATGCTGTTTATTTAAAAATTTCTATTAAATTTTCATTTGACTTGCGCTTCCAAATAATAAACCCAATGTTGCTTAGTTTAATTTTCAAGTTGATGAAGCTTCATTTCCTGTTGCTAATTCAAGTCACTTGAGGTGAATTTTGATTAATCTGTGATAGGAAGTTTTGTCTTTCTTAAAATTGAAAACACTTTTGAACCAATAGCATATTGCACTAAATTACTCAGGAAATGGCAATGCTAGGGCTAAGAAAATCTTTATTTTTTTATTTTTATAAAAAATTATCACAGATTTCAAAGGATTAATTTCTCCAAACTCTTACTGAAAAGAGCTATTGAACTCTCAGTTGACTACAAATGATTTATCTCTGCTAATTAAAAATAAAAATCTTCCTGGCTTCTTGGTGTCAATGTGTGCAATTCCAATGATGATCATGCTCTATATTTATACAGGGGCTAATATATCACTTGCACATATTTTTATCTTTTTAAGCTCCCCAGCATCACTTCACTGGTGGTTGATGTGGAGGGGGTGATCTGGAAGGATGAAAAATTAAGACTGTCTCTCATTTTAAACCATAAAATAGGTATGTAATGAATCAGAGCTGAAGTACAATCATCTTGAAAGAAAAGATTGCTGGGTTGAACGTTAGTTCTGCTTTTAGCTCTTTGGGGAATTGTAACACTGCTTTCCACAATAGTTGCACTAATTTACACTCCTACCAACAGTGTGTACGTATTCCCTTTTCTCTGCAACCTTGCCAGCCTCCGTTGTTTGTTTGTTTTCCACTTTCTAACAGTAGCCATTCTGACTGGTGTAACATGGTATCTCATTGTAGTTTTGATTTGCATTTCTCTAATGATCAGCGATATTGAGGTTATTTTTCCAGAGGGATATAAATCCCTCTACTATAAAGATACATGCACAAGAATGTTCATTGCAACACCATTTACAATAACAAAGACAGGGAATCAACCTAAATGCCTATCAGTGATGGAATGGATAAAGAAAACGTGGTAATACAAACCATGGACAACTATGCAGTCATAAAAAGAACAGGATCATGTCTTTTGCAGGAACATGGATGGAGCTGGAGGCCATTATCCTTAGCACATTAATTCATGGCAGAAAATCAAATACCACATGTTCTCACTTATAAATGGGAGCTAAATGATGAGAACTCATGAACACAAAGAAGGGAACAATAGACATGGGGTCCGTTTTAGGAGGAGAGAGAGGAATAGAAACAATAACTATTGGGTACTAGGCTTAATACCTGGGTGATAAAATAATCTGTACAACAAACCACCATGACACAAGTTTCCCTATGTAGCAAACCTGCACATGTACCCCAAACCTGAAACAAAAGTTTTTAAAAAAAGAAAAGATTGAGCTTTTCTTTCTTAAGGTGTTAACTTAAGAAAGAATGTCTGTGCCAATCAGGTGAAGAATGAAATCTAGAGTCCTCACTAATGCCTGCGTTTTCACTCCTGCGTGTTCTGGCTCCCACCTGCTCCTCCATTTGATTTTCTGCCAATCTTTCTCTCACGTGCTTGGCCCCAGCTGCACAGACCTTCTTGCTGTTCCTGCAGCACACACAAAGCTTGCTCTTGCCTCAAGGTCTTTGCAAGTGCTGTTCCTTCTGCCTGAAGGCTCTTCCCTTGATACTCTCATCGTAGCTTATTCTCTGGCTTCCTTTAGCTTTGCTCAAATGCACTTCTTTAGAGAGGGCTTCTGGACCAGCTCAAAAAGCATTCCCATCACTCGTTATCACCTTCCATGTATAATTTGTTTTCATAACACTGATCATCAACTGATGAATTTTATACATATCCAATTATATATATGTTATGTATAGTTTACTGTATGTTTTAGATCCATTTTGGGTTCACAGAAAAATTAAGAGGAAGGTACAGAGATTTCCTATATGCCCCCTTCCCTGACACATGCACAGCCTCCTCCATATCAACATCCTCCACCAGAGTGGCACATTTGTTACCATTGATGACCCTATGTTGGCATACCCTCATCACACAAAGTTTTTAGTTTATCTTAGGCTTCATTCTTCGTGTTCATTCTGTGGGTGTGGATAAATATATAATGACAAATGTCCATCATTTTGGTATCATACAGAGTGTTTTCACTGGCCTAAAAACCCTCTGTGCTCTACCTATGCTTCCCTTCTTCCTCCAACCCTTGGCAACCGCAACCACTCATCTTTCTACTGTCTCTATAGCTTTGCCTTTTTGAGTGTCGTGAAGTTGAAATCATCAGGTATGCAGTATTTTCAGACTGGCTTCATTCACTTAGCAGTACACATTTAAGTTTCCTCAATGTCTTCACAGCTTGATGGGTCATGTCATTACTTTTCAGTGCTAAATAATATTCCATTGTCTGGACGTACCAGAGTTTATCTGTCCATTCACCTACTGAGGGACATCTTGGTTGCTTCACAAGTTTTGGAGCATAAACGTATTTTTCTCTTTATTTGTTTATTTGGTCTCTCTTTTCCCATCCCTCCAGCATAGTGACTATGCCTATTCGTATACTCTTATATGCCAATGACTAGTATACTGATTGTACATAATATGTGCTCAAAAATATTTTATTGAATAAAGAATTGAGGAGGGAAAGTAAAAAATACAGAAAAGAGATCAAATGAATGAGCACTGGAAGTAACTATAATACACTGTATAGGAAAAGGTATTCCCAGATCAAATAACTCAATCTGTCCAGTCTTGGCAGCAAGGACAGTGAGCGCCTAAAGGCATTGCTTCATTAGTGACTAAGTGTGTGGACAGAATTTCTATTTAAAGAAGGATATCATGATCAAAGAAGATGACAGCAGGAGAGAAGATATTTGCAATTTCTAAAATGAGGAATCAGTGTCTGGAATCACCAGTGCCTTTGAGTCAACAAGTAGAAGATGACAATCGCAAAAAGGAAAGACAGACAAAGGACACAAACAGGCAATTTACGCAACAGGAATCCCAAGGGTTAGCAAGTGTAAAACATGTTTAAAACTGTTACTAATCAGAGAAATGCAAATAAATCTACAATGAGTTGTCAGTTTATAAGAGTAGACTTGAAAATAAGAGGTAGGATGATGGGGGCTGTGAAGGCAAAGGGACCTTTGTCTGGTGCCGGTGGCAAGATAGACAGATGTGGCCAGGGGTTTAGGTGTATATCACATCCCAGCAGGGGCAAAGAAAGGAGAATTCATCCTGGTGGAGAGGAGCTGGAACGAGCCGGCCGCCGTTGGTAGAAGTGTGGGTAGGGAAAGTGTGGGGGAAGCTCACCACTCAGGACCAGATGTGCACATACAGCCCCAGATCAATCTGAAAATCAGTGCTTCCCCTACAAAAAAAGTAGAAAAAAGACTGAGGTCTATATCGCAATACGAGTTTAATAAGAAATAGCATAGCTGGCCCATTTAATACCCAAAGCAGATAATTTTTAACACCTCTTTCTCCAATACAACTAAAATAATTTTCATTAATAATCAAGAAATGAAATGAGGGCTGGGCGTGGTGGCTTACGCCTGTAATCCCAGCACTTTGGGAGGCCGAGGCAGGTGGATCACGAGGTCAGGAGATTGAGACCATCCTGGCTAACACAGTGAAACCCCGTCTCTACTAAAAATACAAAAAATTAGCCGGGCGCGGTGGTGCGCGCCTGTAGTCCCAGCTACTCGGGAGGCTGAGGCAGGGGAATGGCGTGAACCTGTGAACCTGGGAGGCAGAGCTTGCAGTGAGCCGAGATGGTGCCACTGCACTCCAGCCTGGGTGACAAAGCGAGACTCCGTCTCAAAAAAAAAAAAAAAAAAGAAAGAAATGAAATGAATAATAATGGCCAGAAAAGAAACATAGACAGTAAAGTTTTTCTTCTACTGAATTTTGTATAATTATGCTGATTAAAAATTAAAATAAAATAAATATTATAGTATAAACAGGAACTATTAGATTAGCATGTTTAAATTATTTAAACAAAAAAAACCATATACTTGCATATTAGTCTATTACAGTAATAGATAATCACATCACAGTTTCTGTTTCAGAGCCTTAGCTTCTACAAATTTGTCACTGACTTCATCAAAATAGCAGTACCAGAAAGAGTCATCAATCCATCTTCACTCATGAAGGAATAATATTTATCCACTTTGTTTTTGAAAAGTTTATTTCACATGAAACAGCAGGTATATGCATAGATAGAAAAGATTTTAAACGTGAGAATAAATTTGGCAATGAATCATAAACATTCCATTTCACAATAAATTCCAGAAATTTCAGAGGCAAATGGAAACTCCAAGTGGTTGTATATAATGACAGAATAGAAGGAACCCAATTTCTGTTTCTTCATTTTTACAATCACTGTGCTATTCTTGGTTAATTTGAATCTAGTGTCCATACCTTTATGAATTTACTTTCAAGAGGAATGTGTGTAGCTAAATCCGTGTCTGCTGGGGGCTGACTATAATAATCAAGAATTCTCCGAATCGACTTCAATGTGCAATAAAATGTCTATTCAAGGATAAGTAATAGAAATGTGCTAATTTAAAGCTCACATATAAATTACTAAACTCAACAGAAGTGATTAGAACTTAGACTCCCATAAAAAGATATTCTTGAGAGAGGTGTATATCATCAGTGGCATTGCTTAGAGTTGCTGTAACAGTGATTTAAAAAGCATATTATCTCTTAATGTCATTATTATTTTTAAATTCTGCAGACAAGGTACTCCCTTATTGGTTGTATATGAGGCAGGTTGCTACCATTGCTCCTCTCTAGGGACATGCTGTTTATAAGCAAAAAATAATTTGTGTGGGACCTGCAAAGAGGCTTGAGGGAGAGGTGTGGTAAGAAAAAAAGGGATTTCCAAAAAAAGTGGATGTCCAATTGTTTCAAACACATTTGTGGAGAAACTATCCTTCCTCCATTTCTTTGTCTTTGGACCTTTGTCAAAATCAGTTGACCACTGTGCCCCTGGCTAGAGAAACAGCCAAATTGACCCACCCCTTGAGAAAATGTCCCCAAGTCATGGAGCCACCACATGTCCATCCCTGCAGCTGGAGACATAGCCTGGTGGCCCTGCCCCCAGTGAGCCAGTTCTCAAGTCAGCCAACACACCATGCACTGCACCCCTAGCCAGAAAAACAACCCAGCAGTCCTGCTACCATGTGCACTTGCATGCCCCTTGCCTATGAACCAATTTGGTAAGACCACCGCTGGCTAAGCCACAACACTGCCACCACAAACTCCTATAGCCTAGGTCACTGAGGCACTCGCAAGCATCACTAACACAAACTATAGCTGAAGAAACTGCATGAACATTGCACTATCCTGTCTTTCCAGAACCAAAACCAGTGTACCTTACCCAGCCAATACCCTAGGATCCATCTACAGGAATAAGTCTTTATTATTCTCTATATATTTTATATAATAAAATATATATAATATATTTTATTATATAAAACTGAAAGAGGTAACTATTCCATTAGATGAACGAATATCAACATAGGGATATAATAAACATGAAAAAGCAAGGAAACAGGATACCTCAAAGAAGCATAATTATTATTTAGGAACAGAGGCCTAAAGAAATGAAAATGTACAAAATGCCAGAGAAGTATTAATAATCGAAAATAATAATCTTAAGGGAACTCAGTGAGATACACGAAAATACAGATAGACAATTCAAGGAAATCAGGAAAATTAATGAAATAAGAAATTCAACAAAGGTAGATATAAAATACCAAACAGAAATCTTGGAGCTGAAGAATTTCATGAGGGAAATAAACAATGAAATTAAGAGCTAAGACTAGATAAAGCAGAAAAAAAGAATTTCTAAATGTGAAGACAGGTCTTTTGAAGTAACCAAGGCAGACAAAGAAGGAAAAAAAAGTCTACAGGACTTATGGGACACCATAAAGCAAACAAATATTCACATTATGATAGTTTAAGAAGGAGAAGAGATAAGAAAGGACATAGAAAGCCTATTTGATAAAACAATATCTGAAAAGAATCTCAAATCTTGGGAGTTAAATGAGCATCCAGGTTCATGAAGTTTAAAAGTTTCTAAATATATTCAATTCAAAAACTTTCACCCCGGGGGCACATTAAGGTAAAATTGTCAAAAGTTAAAGACAAAGAAAAATTCTAAAAACAGAAAGAGAAATGCATCAAGTCACATATAAAGAAATGCCCATTAGATAACAGATTTCTCAGCAGAAACGTTACAGGCAGAGAGAGAATGCCATGATATAGTCAAAGTGCTGAAAGAGAAAAAGACTTACAACCAATAATTCCACATCCAGAAAAACTATCCTTCAAAAATGAAGGGAGAAATAAAGTCTTTTCCAGAAAACAAAAATGGAATTCATTACCACTATACTGGCCTTATAAGAAACACAAGGGAGACCTGTATCTGGAAGCAAAAGAATGGTATCTACCATCATGAAAACACACGAGTGTGTAAAACTCACTAGCAGAACAGACACATAAAGAAGAAAGAAAAAGTAGTTAAAATGCATCACTACAGAAAACCACCAAACCGCAAAAATAAACAATAACAGGAAGAAAGAAACAAAAAATATGCAAAGGCATCAAAATACAAATAACAAACAGAGTAAGTTCTCACCTATCAGTAATAACCTTTAATCTACATAGAACACATTCTTCAATTAAAATATATAGACTGGCTAAAGAAATTTTTAGAAAATCGAGACCCACCTCTCTGCTGCAAATCAGTAGTGATTCTATACATCAACAGTGAACTAGCTGAAAAAGAAATCAAGAAAGCAATCCAATTTACAATAGCAAAGAAACAAATACTGAGAAATAAATGTAACCACAGTAGGGAAAGATCTCCATAAGAGAAACAATAAAGTATTGATGAGCAAAATTGAACACAATAAAACAAAACAGAAGGACATTCCATGTTCATGGATTGAAATTATTAATATTGCTATAATGACCAGGCTACCCAAAACAATGTACAGATTCAATTCAATCCCTATCAAAATGCCAATGACATTCATCACAGAAACAGAAAAAACAATCCTAAAATTTGTTTGGAACCACAAAATACTCCAGGTAACCAAAGCAATCTGAGCAAAAAGAGCAGAGCTGGAGGTATCACACTACCTGACTTCAAAATACACTAAAGTTATACTGAAACAGCACAGTAACGAAATAAAACCAGACATGTAGACCATGGTAAAGAATAGAGGACCCAGAACTGTTGGGTAGTCTTTTGGTTTATCTAAGTATAAGATCATATTATCTGTGAATGGGATGATTTGACTTCTTTTTTCTCCAACTTGAATGCACTTTACTTTTTTCCTCTTGCGTAATTGCACTGGTCAAGACTTTTAGTATTGTGTTTAATAAAAGTGGTGAAAGTGGGCTTTCTTATCTTTCTCCAGATCTTTAAGAAAAGTTTTTGATGTTTTCCCCATTCAGTAAAATGTTGGCTACAGGCTTGTCATCTACAACCTTTATTATTTTGAGATATGTTTCTTCTATAACCAGTTTGTTGAGGGTTTTTATTATAAAAGAATGATGAACTCTATCCAATGCTTTTTCAGCACCTATTGAAATTGGCATATGATTTTTCTTGGTTCCATTAATGTGATCTATTTCAATAATTGATTTGCATATGTTGGGCCATCCTTGCATTCCTGGGATGAATTCCTGCTTGATTATGGTGAATGATCTCTTTAATGTGTTGTTGGATTTGTTTTTCTAGTATTTTGTTGAGAATCTTTGCATCTATGCTTATCAGTGATATTGGATAATAGTTTTCTTTTTCATTGTGTCCTTGTCTAGTTTTGGTATCAAGGTAATGCTGGTTTTATAAAATGAGTTTTGAAAAAAAAAAAAACCCTCCTCTTCAACTTTTTGGAATAGTTTGGGAAGAATTGGAATTAGTTCTTCTTTTTTTTTTTTTTTTTTTTTTTTTGAGAGGGAGTCTCGCTCTGTCGCCCGGGCTGGAGTGCAGTGGCCGGATCTCAGCTCACTGCAAGCTCCGCCTCCCAGGTTCACGCCATTCTCCTGCCTCAGCCTCCCGAGTAGCTGGGACTACAGGTGCCCGCCACCTCGTCTGGCTAGTTTTTTGTATTTTTTAGTAGAGACGGGGTTTCACCGTGTTAGCCAGGATGGTCTCGATCTCCTGACCTCGTGATCCGCCCGTCTCGGCCTCCCAAAGTGCTGGGATTACAGGCTTGAGCCACTGCGCCCGGCCGGGTCTTGTTTCTTTATTCATTCAGTCACTATATGCCTTCTAATTTGAGGCTTGAGTCTATTTATATCCAGAATTCTTACTGATAAGTAAGCTTACTACTGCCATTTTGTTGCTATTGTTTGTAACTCTTCCCTTCCTTTCTTTCAGTCTTACCATCTTCCTTTGTGGTTAAGTGAATTTCTCTGGTTGTATACGTTAATTTGTTTTTTATTTTTAGTGAATCAGTTACAAGATTTTGCTTTGTAGTTACCAGGAGGCTTACAAAGAAACATTTTATAGATATAACAAATTATTTTGAAGAGATAACAACTTATTTTAGATCACAAGGGGAAGAAAAGAAAGAAATAACAAATTTTAAAAATATTCTATACTTTAACTCTGTCTTCTCCACATTTAATTGTATACTGTCCTATTTACATATTTTTGTATTGCCTATCTTTTAGTAGGTTGATGTAGGTGTTAGTGTTTTTAATAGATTTCTTACTAAAGTTATGAGTAGATTGCACAACACAATTATAGTATTAGAGTATCCTGGGTTTGTTATGTACTTAATTTTACCAGTGGATTTTATACCTTTACATGTTTTGATTTTGTTTTTGTTTTGTTTTTGCATGTTAGCATTTTTTTCTTTCAGTTTGAAGAGCTCTCTTTAGCATTTTTTGTCAGATGGGTCTGGTGACAAATTCTCACAGCTTTTGTTGTTTGGGAAAGACTTCTCTCCTTCATATTAGAAGGATAGTTCTGCTGGATGTAGTATTCTTGGATGACAGTTTTTTTTCTTTTAGAAGTTTGAAAATGTCATTCTACTCCTTCCTGGCCTGTAGGATTTCCTTTGAAAAGTCTGTTGGCTGATCAATTGGAGCTCCTTTATATGTTATTTGCTTCTTTTCTCTTGTTGCTTTTTAAGAGTCTCTACTTATCTTTTATTCTTGAGCATTTGATTACTTTATTCTAGGGTTAGTCTCATTTGAGTTGAATCTGTTTGGTATTTTCTGACCTTTCTGTACCTGGATATTTATTTTTTCCTCAGGTGTTGAAAGTTTTCTGTTATTATGCCTTTGAATAAACCTATCCCTTGTTCTTACTCAATTCTCTTTTGATCACCAGTATTTCTTAGATTTGGTTTTTTTAAGGTAATTTTTTATATCTTGTAGATGATCTTTGTTTCTTTTCTTTTTTTTTTTTTTTTTTTCTGTATTTTCAAATAGCCTATCTTCAACCTCACTGATTCTTTCCTCTGCTTGATCCATTCTGCTATTGAGAACCTCTGTTGCATTTTTTAGTTCAGCAAATGTATTTCTCAGTTCCATGATTTCTGTTTGATTCTTTAATTTTTTCAATCTTTTTGTTAAATTTCTCTCATAAATTTCTCAATTGCTTTTATGTGTTATCTTAGACATTTCTGAGTATTCTTAAAACTGCTATTTTCATTTTTTGGTCTGAGAGCATACATATTGCAGTTTCATTAGGGTCAGTTACTGGTTTATTGTTTTGTTCATTTGGGGAGGTCATGGTTCCCCATTTGCTGTTGTTTTTTATAGATGTACATTTACATCTTTGCATTGAAGGATTGTTTATTTCAGTCTTCTCTGCCTGGGTTATTTTGGGTTTTATTGGATAAGTTTTCCTAGAAATTCTCTGTAATTTAATTGTAGATTGTCTTTTTTCCCCCCAATTATGTTGTTGCCTCTTTTTTGGCACTAGATGGTGCCTTAAGCCCAGGGTTGCCTCAGTTGTAGTAAACAACCAGAGTGCTGCCCATTCCAAATGGGAGAAATCTCAAAGGGGACATCCTGGTAGTGTGGGAAGGTTGGCTAGGAGTTTATGCCCAAGGAACCTGGGGAACAAACCTTTCACAGTGTAGTGCTGCTGGACAGCCACTCTAATTTGGCATCTCCTTTGGCCTAGTTACATAGTAGAGCTTCCAGGCCTCGGAATGGTAATACCCCCACCTTTGTCACTGGCTGTAATCAGGGTTATTTCTCCTTTCAGGCACTCCTGATGCTTCCCATGGGTTAAGTCAGGGACTGTTGTCCTAGGGAGCCCAAGTTGATAAAGAAGCTTGTTGTCCACGTCAGTCTCACTTTTTCCATTGTAGAAACTGTGAGTCAGGGAGAAATTTTTCTCATGCTTGGTGCTGTGCCAGGCAGACTTGGAGGGAGGGGTGTCATGGATACGGAAGTCCTTCTACTATCTGCTCTGAGTGATTTCACTGCTCTGTTGCCCTGGGAACTGTCTCATTCTGATATTTGAGTTCTGGGATATTGCTGGCGATTATCTCAGTACTGTGTATTTGTTTTTGTTTTTTGAGGAGAGAGTGAAACCAGCTTGCTTTTACTCTGTCATTTTGAAATCAAAAGTCCTGTTATACTATCTTGATTACTTTAGTAGTGTTAGTAATCCAACTTTATTCTTTTTTTTCAAAAATTGTTTTACCTATCCTAATTCATTTTCCTTTTCACCTGAAATTTAGAATCATCTTGTGTACATATATGGCTGAACTTTTTATTGGAATTGCAGTAAATTTATAGATGTATTTGGGGAAAATTTTCATCCTTATTATGTTGAGTTTTCCAGTCAAGGAACATTGTGTATCTCTGCTTTTATCTAGATCTTTGATTTCTTTCATCTGTGTTTCATAGTTTTCAGCATATAGATCCTGTGAACAGTCATAAGGGCTATTTTTTAACATTCAGTTTCAAATTATAATTGCTAGTGTATAGAAATGATTGATTTTTGTGCACAATTATTTTTAAATAAAAATATCTTAAGTGACTTTTCTTTATAGACTTTCCGAAGAATTCTACTTTATGTTCATGGAAATTACACTCTTTTCACCCTGAGATTTTATGGGTTGGTGAAGCATATAATTAAATTGTGTAATCATTATAATATGTACAGGTGGCAGAAACAGGTTGGGAACAAACCCAATCAACTCTTGGTAAGCATATAAATCGAATAGGAGGAACAAAAGTATGTCAGTGTGTCACAGTAGACTACTGGACTATAGGGATTCAGCATGGTCATGAACAAATAGAGTAAATAGAAGGTCAGTCAATTAATCTGGGTAGTCAGCTAAGTGAAGGTCATTTAAGAGAGCTTCTGCTGAAAGATCTACATGAAAGAGACAAGAAGGCAATAGAAAGGCCCAGTTCCTATGATTGCATTTAAACATAAAACTAATGCTATATCCTGAGAATGTAAGAAACATATTTTATACTCATCATAATATATCTACTGAAGGAGCACTTATAAAGAAGGAAAAATGGCTATTATAATCATGTTTTTGAAAAATATTTAATGATGGTAGGAAAGATCTTAATTATAATACTAAGTGAAAAAATCTTAGGGAACAAAAATGTTAAATACAATATAATATTACTGCAATTATACAAAATGTATTTTTACAAGAAAGATGAAAAACACATGAAAATGTTTATAATAATTATGTATGGCTGTTGGGATATGGTTGGCATTTATTTACTTGTTTTTGCTGTTTTTGCATTTTTACAGCTGTTACAATGGCTATGGGTTATTTTTACAGTCAGAAAAAGTGTTATTTTTTAAAAGAAGAGGGATTCTTCTTTCTGTACTTTATTTGCCTCATTGAGATATCTGACAACAATATACTCACTGTTCTCTTGAGTTGTAATGAAAAACCATTTCAGGATTTTGGCATTTCCCACAAATTTCCTGTGCCTTTTAAGTAACCAAGCAAGCTGCAGTAGTTTCTGCCATTTGATAAATTTACATTAATGATTATGACAACAATAATTGTACAGGTTTTGCAAAGCTATTTATTTAATAAAATCATTACTATAAAGACTTTAAGGAACTATAAGCAGGGGTCAGGGTCAACTTCATGTTTGTCCTCTTCACAGTCATCATCAAACCAGAAAACATTAAACACAGTTATTTCACTCTTTCTCCTCATTTCCTTGCATAGGCTAACCTTAGAGTTTGTTGGCAGGTGCTAGAGTTATACACAAAGTTCCAGATCACTAGCTGGGGAATTTAAAAAGAAGGTGCAGAACATCACACAGAATCTAAGGCTATTCTCTCTGCCAGTTAGTGGTTCTTTTCTGTGTCAGTTTTCTTAGATGAGTGGTTCTTAACCTTTCCTGGATCATAATATTCTCAGTCATTTTATGTAGACACTCAAATTTCCCTAAATTCTTACATCAACAAATCCATTCCCTCCCCCAAATCTATTACCAATGCACTGGATTTATTACAGGCAAGTGTTTTACATCAGTCCCCCATGGGTGGCCTTAGCTCAGGCTCTATCTTCTCTCACCTTCTGTGCCACTAGCCTCCAAAGTGGGCTTCCTAACTCCAGTCTCCTGAGTGGCATCCATCTTCCACACCAACACACTGCAGCCATTTTCCTGAAAGCAAACCTGGTCATGCCCTCCCTCCCTTGAAGCTATTCTTGATGAAGCCCCTTCCTTTATTTTCTGTGGCTAAGGGGAATGCGGTGGTATTCTACCAACTTATAATGTCACAGCCAGGCAGAGGAGGCCAAAGGATAGAGGACAATTTCACATGCTAAGTGAGCGTGCCTTTCTTTTTATTCTCCCCTGTAGAGCAATAATAGTTGGCTTGAGCTGTGTTTCAAATAGGAGAATAATTTGCAGGGAGTCATTATGTGTCTCTCCAAGGATCACTCTTCCTGAGACAGATCTATCGATCTACTCAGGGATCAGGCTCAGAAAAGTGAGCCACAGTGATGTGGGCCACATCTGTGAATGCACCAGGGAGCCCCAGGAGCCAGGTGGTAAGAAATGTCATAAAGGGGGTTGGAGGAGGATAAGCTCTGGGAGGAGAAAAGTGGAGAAATGCTCACGTTTTAACAACGGTTCTCAAACTTGGCTGCACATCAGAATCACCTGGGGAACTCTGAGAAATCCCCATACCCAGGCCCACCAACCCTATCAAATCAAAGTCTCTGAGGTGGGACCAGGGACCTGAATTCTTTTAAATCTCCAAGGTGATGGCACTTTGTGGAAGGTTTGAGAGTCAGTGTCTTACACGATTTGGGTTTGCCAGAAGGTTTCTGGATGGAGCCTGGGTGGCCTTAGCCTTTTACCCTAATTGGTTAGAGTGACAGATGAAGCTCCACCCATCTAGTGCTAGATCTTTTGGAGATTTAGTTTTAAAAGCCACTCATTATTCCTCTCCCCATGTGGCAAAAGCATTTTCATTCATTTCCTTTTTGACATCCATTACATTTAAAAAAATTATTTAGTCCTATACTGGACAGTCTGTGGCAAGTCCAGCCTGCTCTGCCACTAGTCAGTTGGAGGCCAGGCCTCAGTTCTTTTTCAGGGAAGCAGGAAAAGTTAGAATAGGCCATCTTTAAGTTCCCTTCATCTCTTTAGTTTTAGAATTTAGTCCTCTACAACTCTGTGTCCATTTTTCTGAGGCTGTTCTGAGCCGCCTCTGCCCACATGCTTCTGGCTGATCTCCAGCCACAGCTGCTCGCCTCATGGCCACTACTTCCTGCTGGATGTCCACAGGGCTGGGGTAGTGGGCAGGGAGGGAGAGTGATGACGGAAAACCAGGATGACCAACAGCTCTAAATCCCCTGCGGGTGGCATTCCTTTTTGAGGAACCGACCCCTCCTCTACACAGCAGCTGAGATGCAGGAGTTCCTGTTTCAGCTCCCCCACCCTGCTGGAGGCAGTAAGGCAGGGTGTGGTCAGCTTTTACTGGAGAACATGAAATAGCAGGAAACATCACCTACAAGGCCACATTAATCACATTAGCTTGGAAAGCTATCATCTGGGATTCAAAGTCACACGTGTGAGCACAGCACTTCTAGGCAGCCCGTTTCCACAGCCCTGCTGCCCATGCCTTTTGTTTTAGAAGACCAGTCTCTGCAGCTCACTGCTGCTGGAAGGACAACTCACGTGATCACATGTTGTGTACACGTGCATTCACATGCATAGTAAAACCAGGGGAGCTTAAGTCATTTTGGCCAGACTGAAGTCAAGCTTCTGAAAATATGAAACGGTTGTATTTCTGGGCCAATGCTGACCCTGGAGGTGGCATGTCGATGACGCGAGGAAGTTATTCTATTTTCTGGTGAGGGAATACTCGTCTTGTTCTTTTTTCTTTTCCTACAGAAAATGCAGCCATTACACACATTTTAAAAATTACATTTGGGCTTTGTGGCATAATAAGAAATACATAGATAATGGTCACTGCTCCTGATTCCTGACACAGAGTCACTAAAACCCTTGTAATTTCCTGAGTGATAGGGGTGCTAGGAGAATATTTTGTCCTAATATTTGGTCTCTGACTCAGTTCCCAGCACAGAGCTCTTAAATCCCTTGGACTTTCCTGGGTGACAGGAGCATTTTTCATTCTAACAAGGTGACTCTTGGTGGACTCCTGTATGGAGTTTGTCACCAGAAAGAACAAGCCATGATGAGAAGCTTGGAACATTCAGCCTCACTCTCCATCCTCTGGGTAGAGGAGTGGGGCTGGAGATTTAGCCAAAAATTGATCATGCCTATGTCATGAAAGATCTACATCATAGATTTTTCTATGTCTATAAAAATCCCTAAAGTAGAGGATTGAGAGCTTCCAGATTGATGAATGCATCTATGTGCTGGGGGTGGGGTGCATCTCAACTCCATGGAGACAGAAGTGCCTGTGCTTGGGACCCTTTCAGACCTTGCCCTCTGCATCTGTTTATCTGGCTGTGTATGTGTATCCTTTGTAATATTCTTTATAATAAACTGGTAGGTGAATATAAGTGAGTATTTCCCTGACTTCTGCAAGCTGTTCTAGTAAATGGTCAAAACTGATCAGGAGGTTATGGGAACCTCCTATTTGTAACCAAGTCAGACAGGAGTTGTGGGTAACCTAGAGACCATCACTTGTGATTGGCATCTGAAGTGGGGTGAGGAGTCAGGAGGAACTGAACACTTAACCTGTGGGACAAAATGCCCATGTGCTAATCCCAGGTAGATGGTGTCAGAATTGAATTGAATTATTGAACATCCAGTTGGTGTCTGAAGAGAATTGGGGAACTAGTTGGTGTGGGAAAACCCCACACACATTTGCTTACAGAAGTGTTCTGTGTTAAGTGTGAGTATAAGGAAGGAAACAGTTCTTCTTCTTACAGGCTTACATTTAAGGAATTACCTTTCTTGAACATGATATTGAAGTCAGCACTGTCTGGGAAAGTCTGGAACATAAAGTGCTTCTGAGTCAGGATCTTGTGTATCATTAAAATGAGGCACTCTTTACGGAGGGAACAACCTACTTTTAGATGAGGGTCTTAGGGGAGACTTTATTTTGGAGCCATTTGTGGGCACATGAACTTGACTTTCAGATCTCTGGTTGGGCAGGAACAGCTCCTTGCCAGGGGCTACTGAATGAACCTCAAGGATAAGTGAAGTTGAGAGATCTTAGGCCACATCAAAGAAGCGGGAAGGACACAGAGCCTTCTTCCCTCTGGGAGACAAGAGCACCGGAGGCCTTCCTTGCTTTTATAACAATGCATATCTATTTCGTGAGGATTAAAAGGGCATTTTGTCCATGGGGGGATGCTAAAAATATACTTGTAGGAAGAAAGGAAAAGGGGGAAAGGGAAGATGTGATAAAAGGAAAAAGAGAAAAAGGGATAATTCAAAGTACTTGAAATAAAAATTTTGGTTAGCTCAAAAAAGAAGTAAAAAGCAGTATCTAGAGAGCAACAGCACAAAAGAGAAAAGAAGCAAATATTCCTGGATGTTTCTTTCTCAGCGTATCACCTTCAGTACGTTATTTAACCACTCTGAGTCCCAGTTTCCTCATCTGTAAAATGAGTCTCTCTTTACAGGAATTTTGTGAGGATCAACAAACAAAAAAGCTCTGCTGATTCGTGATGATGCTAATGCCAAACACCATGCACACTCACCACAGCCTAAAACCTTTTGTAAGAGCTTCATGTGTATGATCTCATCTAGTCTTCAAAACAGAACTGTGAAGGAAGTTCCTTCCTCATTTGAAAGAGAAGACTGAGGCGTAGCCCCTCAGCTAAACCAACAGGTGGCGTGCTTGGATTTGAACCTTGCTAGTAGCTCTTGCTCCTCAGTCTGTGTTAAGTCCCTCCCTTCCTCACCATCCTATGTTGCAGTAGCTCCTCTTTCTTTTCTTCTTCTTCTTCTTCTTTTTCTTTTCTTTTTTTTTTTTTTTTTGCTTTTTGAGACCGAGTCTTGCTCTGTCACCCAGGCTGGAGTGCAGCGGTGCCATGTAGACTCGCTGCAACTCCACCTCCAGGGTTCAATTGATTCTCCTGCCTCAGTCTCCTGGGTAGCTGGGATTACAGGTGCAGGCCACCATGCCCGGCTAATTTTTGTATTTTTAGTAGAGATGGGGTTTCACCATGTTGGCCAGGCTGGTCTTGAACTCCTGACCTCAAGTGATCCACCTGCCTCAGCCTCCCAAAGTAGCTCCTCTTTTGACTATTTCACAGGTGAGATGCTAATTCTGACAATTCAAAAGAACTTTGGTTGGCTAAATTGGGCTCTATGCAATTGGGAAGTATCACTGGATTTGACTTATCTAGGCTCAGTTCATTGTTAGCAAACATAATTGAGACACACTGAGATCTTGTGATCCAAGCCTGAGAACTACAAACATTAAATCCACAAATGTATTTCAAAGTTCAAATTTTACATTAGTAAAACAAGGAAATGTAAGTGTCATAACACAATGGCAGCTTTCCAAGAATGAATACTTTTATTGGTGGGGAAAATTGGCCTTTTGGGTCACCTTACTTTAGCTCTTCAAGGAAGTACAACTATATAAAGTTGACCTTATGTTATGATATTGAACAGCTGGGCTATGGAATATTTCAAACCAACGTTTAAAAATAATCCCATACAGTGGGAATTGATGCAATCCTAAGGGGAAAGAGAGCTTTGGAGGAGTGCCTGGCTTCCTCTTGGCTTGAAACAGGCAGGCAGATCTTGTCTCCTCTGGTTGGTTTTCTAGCATTAGGACATTATGCAAATGGATCGGGGCCATGTATCCTGAGAGAGAAAGTGGTTCACTGGAAATGTTTTGGCAATCACAGAATCTTCCAGGTGCCTGCCTGAGAATCATTTTCTTACTTTGAGAATTTTCTTCCAAGTGGGCACAGATGACAGAAGTCTGGACTTGTTTGGAAATATGATCCTGTCAGTTCTCAGACATTTTAAAAATATCTACCCAACCCCAGCCTTTTAGCCCCCCTATAATAATCGTATTGATTTCATACTTCTAAGTTTGGGGATGTTAAAACAGGAATGACTTGAAACCCTTATTGTAGAATTTACTGTTTATTCCTGGTATCTCCTAACTTGGGTTAACATGGATTCTGATGAGAATAATTAAAAGTGAATAGTTTAACCATGTTTAGAAGAGTATTCATTTATTAGACATGCTGCTAAATGTGTCTAATCTTACAGAGATTAATTACTCTTTCTTAGTATTTCTCTTTCTCACGCACACATTCACTTACAAGTTCAGGCTGTCTTTTTTTTTTTTTGCCATTTTCTTACTGTTGCTTTGCAATCGTAATAAAATAGTTTACTAGGTAGCATTTCTCTGGAATCAGTGTTGAGCTGAGAACTGACTTGAACATGAATCATGATAATGTATCTTACTGTTTACATAGCAATGAAGATTATCAAGATGAATGGAGAGGAGCCAACCACCCTCTTTATTCATCACAAAGTCATTCAGCCCTGTTATTTCTCATGCTGAGAGATTTATTGGTAATTTTGCTGCAGATAAGTTGTCTTGAAGGGAGCAAAAACTTTCAGGAATTGAGGTGCTTCTGAATCAGAGAAAACTATGATACGTCATTAACTGTGATACTGAATTATATAGAAGAAATGCAAAAGGCTCCTAAGCACTTAGAAAAACAGTAATCAGTGTGTGTTGATTATCTCAGCCACAGATTACCTTCTTTTTCCACCACACATTTCTAGGGTGATTTGCACTGTATTTTCATATTTAACATTGGGGAAAAGTGTGTTGTGGGTGGTGTGGACATGTATTAGCATATTTTAAGATGGTTTATTTGGGCTTTTTTTTTTAACCTAATAAATCCAGTTCATGTGCACACAACACCACTCGTGTTTGCTGTTTTTGAATTAAATTTCATTTTAATTCTTCCAATCAGTCGAAACATTTGAAAAAAAAAAAAAAAACATGAAAGTTTTGAGCTCAGGAGAGGTTTTGGTTATCATTTTTTTAACATGGATCTTAGGTCATTGAGTAGATCATAGGAAGACATTTGCTAATGAAGATGAGACGTCAACTGTCCGATATAGTTATCAATCAAATGTCTGGCTCAGAATCAAGACACAGACCCTTCCATCTCCCTACCTGTTTCCCCAGCAGACCTGCAGCACCCCAGATGGTGTTCTTGGACTATTTTATAAATGTTTAATTCATAGAAGTCTACTAATGATCTATTATTTGATACTAGTGGCCAACCTTAGAATTTGGTGTGTAATTTCTGCAGGCCACAATGAATGATTTCTGACAAGAGGTTGTTGTGCTGAAAGAGAAAGAGCAAAGGAAATCTTTCAGAACAATTAGTAGGTTAAGTTACTTGGCTCCCAGTTTGAGATTGAGAAATAATTTTTTATGTTTTTTCTCTGTCCCATTCCCTCTTTGTGACCTAAAAAACCCCCAATAGCCAGAGAATAAAGGCAAAGAGCAAGAGGACTCCTTGAAAGTGCTTCCCCAGAGCAATTTATCAATTGCTAACTTGGTAGGGGGCATGTGTGCTTTGCACAATCCACTCAACCTGACATTGAGAAACAGGGACCAGATGTCGAGCCAGGGTTTGGGCTCAAGGGCTTAGGTGGCTGGTTGTGCACTTTCCGTTGAGTCCAAAAGCAGCCTGCTTGAGGAAGTGACCAAGTTGACTGCTCAATCTTGATGTCTATTTGAGAATTTATTGGAAAGACTATGGGCAAATACGCTTTGTCTGAGAAGCTGTTCTTGTACAGCGGGTTGGAGAGACCCAACTGGAATGTCATTTTCCATGATCTGACCATTTTATATGCCTTCCTCCATGAATAGGAATTTTCAAAAATCACTGGCTACTTCCAACTGCACAACCAGGTGTGCCACTAACTCACCTTGACACTTGGCCAGTCTGATTTTCTTTGGCCTCGTTTCCTCAGCTGTAAAATTCAGAGGCTGGACTAGAAAATTCTGCTCTTGCTCTGTGCTTCCAGCATTTCCTACCTTCTATTACACCAGCCAAGAATTCTTGACAAAAGCCCAGTGCTCTGGCTCCCCTATCCCCAGCAGCTTCTTTGCCTTTCCATTGGGAAACTTTGGCTTTTAAGCCTGAAACAACATACCAGATGGTAATGCTGCTGGATCATCCGAATTATCCATGGCTCCTTACTGCCTGCAGAAAACAAATTTCCTCCATTGTCATGTAAAGTCCCATGAACTGACACCCCACCCCCAGCTTTCCAACCTTATCTTTATTCTTCTTCCTCCAGACTGGCCTGCTCTTGTTGCCCTAAGCACATTACAACATCGCTGTCTCTGCCTCTTTGATTTCAGTAATCTCTGATCCTGGAATCTTCCTTTCCCGACCCGGTAGGGTAGCACTATGGGACCCAGCCCCACCTTGGCTTCAGTAGAGCTGCTGTTGACTCTTGCATTTATTTATAACCCAATTCCAACTTTTATTCAAGCGAAAAGATTCAAGACAAAAGTTAGTTTGGAATTCAGTAAATATAATGATTATGGACAAGCACCAGCTGTTGGCTCTTTCCCAGAATCTCTACCTAAGAAGCCAGAAGATATTGATGGTTCCCAGAATCTAGTGCAAAAATCATGAGAAGCCTTTGGGAAGGTGAAATAGAGTGGTTCCAGGTGCAGTGGAAAACACAGAGTGAGAGAGAGCCTGGTATTGAGGAATGGATTTTGAGAAAACTTTCTAGTTATCTCTCTCCACCTCCGGCCCTCCCCTTCACCCACATTACTACTCATACTTTTATGGGGAAATGGATGGTAAGGAAAACAGCAGCAGCTGCAGCTTAGAGCCAGCCAAAGGCAAGAGGCGAAAATTAGGGAAGGCCCAGAGACTGGCTGAGTAAGGAGTGAAAGAGTAACAACAGTGACAGGATCAGGAGGATCCTGAGAATTCTTTTTTTCTTCATCCTGAACACCACTCCTGTGTTATCAGTTGCATTCCGTGTAGCAGATCTTGGAAGACAGATCTACCTAGCAGCAAGTTTACCTGTAGCAAGTAAGTGGGGAGGAGTTGCTGAACCCAGATTGTAAAGCCAGAAGATCCTTCCAAGTCCACATCCCTTTTACTCATTCTGAAATCCAGAATGTATTTAGAATTAGAAGTATTTACTTAGGGGTATGGGCTTTTTTTTAAAACTCAGGGGCTGGCTGGGCACAGTGGCTCATGCCTGTAATCCCAGCACTTTGGGAGGCTGAGGCAGGTGGATTGCCTGAGGTCAGGAGTTCAAGACCAGCCTGGCCAGCATAGTGAAACCTCATCTCTACTAAAAATACAAAAAATTAGCTGGGTGTGGTGGCAGGTGCCTGTAATCCCAGCTACTTAGGAGGCTGAGGCAGGAGAATCGCTTGAACCTGGGAGGCAGAATTTGTGGTGAGCTGAGATCGTGCCATTGCACTCCAACCTTGGCCACAAGAGCAAAACTCCGTCTCAAAAAAAAAAAAAAAAAAAAAAGTCAGATTTATTGAGCTATAATGTGTATAAAATCTACTTGTTTTCAGTGTTCAGTTGAGTTTTGACAAGTGGGTGTATTAGTATAACTACCATCACAATCAAAACACAACAATTTTTTCAGTTCAAAAAGTTCACTAATGACTCTTTTCAGAATTCCCCTACCAATACCCCACCCTAGTAAGATAGATCTGTTTCCTCAGAAAGATAGATCTGTTGTCTATCACCATCGTTTTGCCTTTACTACAATTTTATATAAATAGAATCATATGGTAGTGAAAGAAGTAGTCTAGCTTCTTTCACTAAGTATGATGTATTTGAGATTCATCGTTGCATTGAATGTCTCAGTCGTTTGTTCCTTCACATTGCTGAGGGGTATTACATTCCATGAATATCCCCAAAATTGCTTAGTCATTCACTGGTTGATGGACACTGGAGCTGCTTATAGTTTTTGGCTATTACAAATAAAGCTGCTATACACACTCACGTACAGTATTTTCTTTTTCTTGGGTAAATGCCTAGAAGTAGGATTGCTGGGTCATATGGAAAATGTAGGTTTAATTGTATTAGAAAGTGCTAAACTGTTTTTCTAAAGTGACTGTACCACTTTGCAGTCCCAACAGCAATGTTTGAGAGTTTCAGTTGCTCCATATCCTAGTCAACACTTGGTATGGTCAGTTTTATTTTATTTTTTAACTTTAGACATTTTGGTAGTATGTATTAGTAACATATGGTTTCAACTTGCATTCTTTTTAATAACTAACAATATTGTGGATCTTTTTGTGTATTTTTTTGACATCACATATTTTATTTGGTAAATTCCTGTTCAAATTTTTTTTTAATATTTTTAATTGGATTCTTTGTCTTCTTATTCTGAGTTCCAAGAATTATTTCTATAATCTAAACATAAATACCTCATAATGTATATGTTATTCAAATATTTTCTCCTAGTCTGTGGCATGCATTTTTATTTTCTTAACAATATCTTTCAAAGTTTTCAAGTTTTTTATTTTGATGAAGTTCAATTTCTGTTTTTTCTTTTATGTTTATACTTTTTTGGGCCATATCTAAGAAATATCTGCCTAACTTCAGGTTACAAAGACTTTCCCCTATATTTTTTTTCTAGAAAGTTTATAGTTTTAGATTTTACATTTAGGTATTTGACCTATTTTGAATTAATATTTTTATATGGTGTGAGATGTGTCGAAGCTCATATTTTTCTATATGAATAGCTAGTTATTACAGCACTATTTGTTGAAAAAAAAATCCTGTTGTTTCCCTATTGAAATACCTTGGCAGTTTTGTGTGTGGTCTATTTCTAGACTTCCTATTTTGTTCCACTAGTCCATATGTTTATCCTTACACAATGACCAAATTGTCTTGATTATTGTAGCTTTATATTAAGTCTTAAAATTAGGCAGTGTAAGTCTCCCAACTTTGTTCTTTTTCAAAATCGCTTTGACTATCCAAGCTAGATTTTTTACCTTTCACATAAATTTTAGAAGCAGTTTGTTAATTTATATCTTAAAAAATTTGAAATTTTGATAGAAATTATATTCTATCTGTAGGTCAATTTTGGGGGAAATTTATATCATAACATTAAAGTCTTCCAATGCATGAACATGGTGTAGCTCTCCATTTAAATTAGGTCTTTAATTTCTTCAGTGACTTTTCAAAGTTTTCAGTGTACAGGTTTTTTGACCTCTTTTCTCAAATATCTTATGTTTTGGATGCCACTGGAAATGCATTTTGAAAATTTTGACTTCTAATTTTTTTGTTCCTAGAAGATAGGACATGCAGGCAGATAAGCATAAAGGACTGACATTTTTAATGTTTGAAATAACTGACTGCAGAGGGTCTAGAGCATGCATTTTCAATGGGAATAATATTGTTCCCAAGGGGATGGAAAAATCTTACTCTTTTAATGTCTAAAGCATAGATATACATTTACATGAGCCAATACATAAAAGTGTATACATTATAGCTGCCATATTAAAATCTTATGCAATGGAGTAATTATTAAAAAATCGTTTATAATACTCCTTAGGGGAGCAATAATTTAAAAACCATGGGGAAATGCTGGTCTCAGTGTTGTTCATAGCTCTTGGTATATATGATACTAAAAGAATACAAGTACTTTGCATACTTGGGCACTTAATCTCTCTGAATTTCTTATATATTGATCACATTCAGGCTTAATAAATAGATTTAAATAAGACCTAAGTCAAGACCACATGACTCCAGAAAAGATTAGTTAATACAAATTATAAACAAATTTTAAATGTTGAGCTGTAAGAATTTTAGGTCAGTGAATGCTGGATTTTGTTGTATTCCTTTAAAGAGTGTTAGACTGTGTTCTTCCTGCAGTTACATTACTTGCAGATCAGATTGATCCTTTTGAGGCTTGCTTTTTCAGACTTACAAGGGTAAATCCAGAGCAGCCCTTACTCTAAGGCTAATAGTCTCACTACTAAGGTGTGGCCCTTCTAAGGACTCTCTCTATCAAATGCCCTCTGTATTATGAGGTCTCTCATAATTGGTGGGATTGCAAATTCTCCCCAGCCCCTTGAGAACTCCAGGAATTTTTCAACCTGTTGCTTCTCAGTGATTCTTTCCCTGGTGTTGTGGATTTTCCTTCCATGCATTCTCAGATCACAATTTGGCCAAAGACCCCAGGGGACTCCTCTGTTCTCTTAAACCCTCACTCCACGTAGCTGCCTCTGCTCCAGGTATCCACCCAGCCAATTCTAGGTGCTTCTGCTTTCTCAGGCTCTGATCTCTATCTCCTCACTAGGTAAGACTGCTGGGATTTATTGGGTTTTCCTCCCTGTACTGTAGTCCAGAAACTGCTGCCAGGTAGTAAGCTGGTACAATTGCAGGGCTCACTTCATTTGTCTTTGTTCTCACTGGAGTCATAGTCTTGTGATGCCTGTGGTTCAATATCTGAAAACAGTTGTTTAATAGATTTTGTTTTCCAATTTTCTAATTATTTATGGTAGGAGGGCAATTACCAGCTTTGAAAGAACCAAGAAAACATGAGCTCAGAGGAAAAGATAATGACATATTTGAAGAGCGCAAATACCATAAAGAAACATGACATACTGAACAAATTATACCAGGCAAATAAGAATTAATTGACCAAAAAGATAAAACAATTAAATAAGCTTTTACATAGCTTCAAGAAGCCAAGAAAGGATATTCAAATCATGAAGGTAGAATAATAATTTGAGAAGAACCAACTGAAGTTATTGGGTTTGAGAAAAAGAATTTGGAGGTTTCTGAAAGTATTTCAGACCAGATATGCTGAAAAACTCCCCATGGAAAGCATCTAGATGCTTGATATATTTTTAAATGTTTTAAAATACAATACTGAATCCATAAGTAAGTCAGTCTAGCCTGTACTTTCTGCCTCCCTCAACAAATAGAGAGTTGAAACAAGTATAGTCAATGAAGCTGGAAATGAAGGCTGCCCACATTAGAATGTAAGCTCTGTGAGGAAGGGATTTCTGATTATTTTATTTCTTGATAAAGCACAGCCCCTGGAGCAAAGCCTGGGACAGAGTAAGTGCTGAGTACCTATATGTTGAATGAATGGATGAGTGAATGAAGGAATGTCCTGGAGCAAATGGTTATTCAAGATCTTAGAACTCTGAGTTTGAATAGCTTGTCAAACAGGGAGTAGAAACTAGGCCTGGGAACTTGGAAATGTTGTAGGAGCTGCCCACTGCACCTCTTCTTATGAAGCCATCTCTCAAAGTGTCCATGTTCTTAGTGAATTGTTGGCTTTAAAAAAATAAAAGAATCCACTTGTCTGAGACAAAAGAGTCATTTAGGAAACATATTTGTCTCCAGCATGAAGCCAGAAGGGATAAAACCAAGTCATAATCCCCGGAGAATTTGCAACCACGGGCCTTTCCTCTTGCATCTGGTGTTGAATTTATACTTCCTGAATGGTCAGAGAAACATTAATCTAAAATTAAATTAAAATGATTCCAGTCTAAGACATCCAGTAGAATCAAATACAGATCCTCTTTGGTGGAAACCTTCCTAGAGTCAGGTCCTTCAGGTCTCCTACAGATTAAATTCAGCCAAATAACAGCTCAAAATTTTAAAATATATAGATACACAAAAATCATGAGGAAGCAGGTTTCCCTGAATAAGAGTCAGAGGGAACAGTCCAAAATAGATTTAGACTCCAAAAGCTTCAGATCCTGGGATTATCTGAAATGAAGTAGAAAATAACTATGAATAATTTAATTAAAAATAAAAGATCAGATCAAAAATGAACAAGAAAAAAGTTACATACAGTCAGATTTGAGAAAGAAGCAAATAAAGATTCTAAACATGAAGGCAAAGAACTTCAAATTTAGTATTTTATATGCAGCTAAACAATTTTACTATAAGGATGAAGTAGATATTCTCAATTACACAAGTCTTCATAATTTGTAACGTAACAATGAAAGTATTCTGTAAACAAGAAATGCAGCAAAGTAAAGAAATAAATCTATGAGGAAGCAATGAGATATAGAAAGAAAGGGTGAGTAAATAACTTAGAAAAATCATATTGTTTTGGATATATTGGATTAAATCAAATGTATTATTAGAATTAATTTTACCTGAAATTCTGGTTTTCTTGTCTGCTTTACATTTTAATGTAAAACAAATGCTGCTACTAGAAAATGTAATAGGATAAAACCGAAAAGGAATGTGAGGATTAAAATGGAAGAGATAAAACTATCACTATTTCCAGATGATCTTTATAGAAAATCTACCAGGCTCGATAAACAAACTATCAGCATATTTAGAGAGTTCAACAAGGTAGCTGAATACAAGGTCAATTTACATGTACACTTTATCAGAAATAATCACCTAAAATATTTACTAGGAAACAAGACACATTTACAATAGCAGCAAGATGATAAAATATCCAGGAATTAATCTCGAAGAAGGTAAAACAAAAACTTCATGCAAAATAGATTTTAAACTTTATTAAAGAACATGCTATAAGACCTATAAACTGAGAGAGAGAGTTTCAGCAAATCCAGGCGATAGATTCTGATGGCTGTGACTTGGGTGGTACTGAAAAGTAGTTCAATTCTGGACACATTTTGACAGTAGAGTCTATAGAATTTCCTGATGGATAGGATGCGAAGCTTGAGAGAACAACAACAACAAAAGAGTTAAGAAAGGATCCAAGATTTTTATTTTGAACAACAGAAAGAATGCACTTGTCTTTTAGGGGGAAGACTGTGCAGAGCCGGTTTGAAAGGCAACATTGGAAGTTTTCTCGTGGACATGTTACGTTTGAGATATCTGTTGAACATCAAAATGAGGTGAAAATGCAGTGTAATATATGAGCCTAGAATTCAGGAGAGAGGCACAAGTTAGAGATGCATACCAGAAAATCATGAGTTAATAAATGGTGTTAGACCCATGAGACTGGCTGGCCTTCCAAAGGGAGTGAATACAGACAGAAAAGGTGACTAAGGATTGTGCCTTGAACTCTACAACATGGCCAGAGAGTGAGGAGAAAAATGAGAGAGTGAAACATTGAATGAATGTGTTTCATGGAAGAGAGGGAGAACAATCATTTTAAATGACAGGTTAAGGAAAATAAAGACTGAACATTGACCACTGGATATAAGAATGTGGAGGTCACTGATGAACTGAAAAGGAACAATGTACATTAGCAAATTCTGTCCGCTTTACTTTGAAAGTGTACTTGGTTGGGGCAAAACCATGATTCAAGGGAGAATGAAAGGATAGAAGTTGGATACGGTGACTATAGACAACGCTTGGAGAACTTTTGATGCAGAAAAAGAAGAGAAGTGAGGTACCAGGAGGGAGAAGGAGGGTCAACATGGGTTGTTGCTAATTTTAAAGAACTGATAATGTTCTTGTGGTAATGAGTTAAATTTAGCAGAGGGAAAGGCTGATAATGGAGGAGAGGGGGAGCATTGGGTAGACAAAGAAGGTGGGATTGAGGGCTCAGCTGGAGAGGTTGCCCTTGGTGGGAACATGGAAAACTCACTTGTATGAATAGGAGAGAGTTCAAGGACATAGATGCAGATGCAGGTAGGCGGGCGGATGCAGGGTTGCAGTTTGTGGACATTCTCACAATATTGCTTCCCTTTTCTCTGTGAGGTAGAAATCACAGCATGAGGAAGAAATGGGGGAGGAAGTTTTGAGGAGAGAGCAGAAGGTATAAACATCATCTAGATGAGTGGAAAAGTGTCTTACCTCATATCATACACATAAATTAACTGAATTAAACGTTTAGCTGTGAAAACCATTCTCACAGCTAGTGCAAGAAAATGTAAGACAAAACTTGTGTCACTTTGGGGCAAGTATAAATTTCTTAAATAAGGTCTAAAAAGTACCAGTGTTAAGGGGGAAAATGAGTAGCTTTGACACAAAACTCCTTCGAAGACTTACACAGGTTGAGTAGCCTTATCCAAAATGCTTGGGACCAGATGAGTTTCAGGTTTTGAATTTTTTTGAATTTTGTAATATTTGTTTATAATGATATATTGGGAATGGGATCCAAGTTTAAACATGAAATTCTATATATTTTGCATATTTATTATACCTATAGCCTGAAAGTAATTTTATGCATGATTTTAAATAATTTTGTGCATAAAACAAAGTGTGTCTACATTGACCTATCAGAAAGCAAAGGCATGACTATCTCGGCCATCTCTGTGGACAGTCTGTAGTTGTTTGGCATCACCATCATTCCTGACTCTGAATTTATTTATTTATTTTATTTTGTTTTTTCTTTATTTTTTATATTATTATTATTATACTTTAAGTTCTAGGGTACATGTGCATAACGTGCAGGTTTGTTACATATGTATACTTGTGCCATGTTGGTGTGCTGCACCCATCAACTCGTCAGCACCCAACAATTCATCATTTATATTAGGTATAACTCCCAATGCAATCCCTCCCCCCTCCCCCCCATGACAGGCCCTGATGTGTGATGTTCCCCTTCCTGAGTCCAAGTGATGTCATTGTTCAGTTCCCACCTATGAGTGAGAACATGCGGTGTTTGGTTTTCTCTTCTTGTGATAGTTTGCTAAGAATGATGGTTTCCAGCTGCATCCATGTCCCTACAAAGGATGCAAACTCATCCTTTTTTATGGCTGCGTAATATTCCATGGTGTATATGTGCCACATTTTCTTAATCCAGTCTGTCACAGATGGACATTTGGGTTGATTCCAAGACTTTGCTATTGTGAATAGTGCCGCAATAAACATACGTGTGCATGTGTCTTTATAGCAGCATGATTTATAATCCTTTGGGTATATACCCAGTAGTGGGATGGCTGGGTCATATGGTACATCTAGATCTAGATCCTTGAGGAATCGCCATACTGTTTTCCATAATGGTTGAACTAGTTTACAATCCCACCAACAGTGTAAAAGTGTTCCTATGTCTCCACATCCTCTCCAGCACCTGTTGTTTCCTGACTTTTTAATGATTGCCATTCTAACTGGTGTGAGATGGTATCTCATTGTGGTTTTGATTTGCATTTCTCTGATGGCCAGTGATGATGAGCATTTTTTCATGTGTCTGTTGGCTGTATGAATGTCTTCTTTTGAGAAATGTCTGTTCCTATCCTTTGCCCACTTTTTGATGGGGTTGTTTGTTTTTTTCTTGTAAATTTGTTTGAGTTCTTTGTAGATTCTGGATATTAGCCCTTTGTCAGATGAGTAGGTTGCAAAAATTTTCTCCCATTCTGTAGGTTGCCTGTTCACTCTGATGGTAGTTTCTTTTGCTGTGCAGAAGCTCTTTAGTTTAATTAGATCCCATTTGTCAATTTTGGCTTTTGCTGCCGTTGCTTTTGGTGTTTTAGACATGAAGTCCTTGCCCATGCCTATGTCCTGAATGGTACCACCTAGGTTTTCTTCTAGGGTTTTTATGGTATTAGGTCTAACATTTAAGTCTCTAATCCATCTTGAATTAATTTTCGTATAAGGAGTAAGGAAAGGATCCAGTTTCAGCTTTCTACTTATGGCTAGCCAATTTTCCCAGCACCATTTATTAAATAGGGGGTCCTTTCCCCATTTCTTGTTTCTCTCAGGTTTGTCAAAGATCAGATGGCTGTAGATGTGTGGTATTATTTCTGAGGACTCTGTTCTGTTCCATTGGTCTATATCTCTGTTTTGGTACTAGTACCATGCTGTTTTGGTTACCGTAGCCTTGTAGTATAGTTTGAAGTCAGGTAGCGTGATGCCTCCAGCTTTGTTCTTTTGACTTAGGATTGTCTTGGATTCGGGCTCTTTTTTGGTTCCATATGAACTTTAAAGCAGTTTTTTTCCAATTCTGTGAAGAAACTCATTGGTAGCTTGATGGGGATGGCATTGAATCTATAAATAACTTTGGGCAGTATGGCCATTTTCACAATATTGATTCTTCCTATCCATGAGCATGGTATGTTCTTCCATTTGTCAGTGTCCTCTTTGATTTCACTGAGCAGTGGTTTGTAGTTCTCCTTGAAGAGGTCCTTTACATCCCTTGTAAGTTGGATTCCTAGGTATTTTATTCTCTCTGAAGCAATTGTGAATGGAAGTTCATTCCTGATTTGTCTCTCTGTTTGTCTGTTACTGGTGTATAAGAATGCTTGTGATTTTTGCACATTAATTTTGTATCCTGAGACTTTGCTGAAGTTGCTTATCAGCTTAAGGAGATTTTGGGCTGAGACAATGGGGTTTTCTAAATATACAATCATGTCATCTGTAAACAGGGACAATTTGACTTCTTCTTTTCCTCACTGGATACCCTTGATTTCTTTCTCTTGCCTGATTGCCCTAGCCAGAACTTCCAACACTATGTTGAATAGGAGTGGTGAGAGAGGGCATCCCTGTCTTGTGCCAGTTTTCAAAGGGAATTTTTCCAGTTTTTGCCCATTCAGTATGATATTGGCTGTGGGTTTGTCATAAATAACTCTTATTATTTTGAGGTACGTTCCATCAATACCGAATTTATTGAGCATTTTTAGCATGAAGGGCTGTTGAATTTTGTCAAAAGCCTTTTCTGCATCTATTGAGATAATCATGTGGTTCTTGTTTTTGGTTCTGTTTATATGCTGGATTACGTTGATTGATTTGCGAATGTTGAACCAGCCTTGCATCCCAGGGATGAAGCCCACTTGATCATGGTGGATAAGCTTTTTGATGTGCTGCTGAATCTGGTTTGCCAGTATTTTATTGAGGATTTTTGCATCGATGTTCTTCAGGGATATTGGTCTAAAATTCTCTTTTTTTGTTGTGTCTCTGCCAGGCTTTGGTATCAGGATGATATTGGCCTCATAAAATGAGTTAGGGAGGATTCCCTCTTTTTCAATTGATTGGAATAGTTTCAGAAGGAATGGTACCAGCTCCTCCTTGTACCTCTGGTAGAATTCAGCTGTGAATCCATCTGGTCCTGGACTTTTTTTGGTTGGTAGGCTATTAATTATTGCCTCAATTTCAGAGCCTGCTATTGATCTATTCAGGGATTCAACTTCTTCCTGGTTTAGTCTTGGGAGAGTGTAAGTGTCCAGGAAAGTATCCATTTCTTCTAGATTTTCTAGTTGATTTGCGTAGAGGTGTTTATAGTGTTCTCTGATGGTAGTTTGTATTTCTGTGGGGTCGGTGGTGATATCCCCTTTATCATTTTTAATTGCATCTATTTGATTCTTCTCTCTTTTCTTCTTTATTAGTCTTGCTAGCGGTCTGTCAATTTTGTTGATCTTTTCAAAAAACCAACTCCTGGATTCATTGATTTTTTGGAGGGTTTTTTGTGTCTCTGTCTCCTTCAGTTCTGCTCTGATCTTAGTTATTTCTTGCCTTCTGCTAGCTTTTGAATGTGTTTGCTCTTGCTTCTCCAGTTCTTTTACTTGTGATGTTAGAGTGTCAATTTTAGATCTTTCCAGCTTTCTCTTGTGGGCATTTAGTGCTATAAATTTCCCTCTACACACTGCTTTAAATGTGTCCCAGAGATTCTGGTATGTTGTTCTTTGTTCTCATTGGTTTCAAAGAACATCTTTATTTCTGCCTTCATTTCGTTATGTACCCAGTAGTCATTCAGGAGCAGGTTGTTCAGTTTCCTTGTAGTTGAGCAGTTTTGATTGAGTTTCTTAGTCCTGAGTTCTAGTTTGATTGCACTGTGGTCTGAGAGACAGTTTGTTATAATTTCTGTTCTTTTACATTTGCTAAGGAGTGCTTACTTCCAATTATGTGGTCAATTTTGGAATAAGTGCGATGTGGTGCTGAGAAGAATGTATATTCTGTTGATTTGGGGTGGAGAGTTCTATAGATGTCTATTAGGTCCGCTTGGTGCAGAGATGAGTTCAATTCCTGGATATCCTTGTTAACTTTCTGTCTCGTTGATCTGTCTAATGTTGACAGTGGAGTGTTGAAGTCTCCCATTATTATTGTATGGGAGTCTAAGTCTCTTTGTAAGTCTCTAAGGACTTGCTTTATGAATCTGGGTGCTCCTGTATTGGGTGCATATATATTTAGGATAGTTAGCTCTTCCTATTGAATTGATCCCTTTACCATTATGTAATGGCCTTCTTTGTCTCTTTTGATCTTTGATGGTTTAAAGTCTGTTTTATCAGAGACTAGGATTGCAACCCCTGCTTTTTTTTGTTCTCCATTTGCTTGGTAGATCTTCCTCCATCCCTTTATTTTGAGCCTATGTATGTCTCTGCATGTGAGATGGGTCTCCTGAATACAGCAGACTGATGGGTCTTGACTCTTTATCCAGTTTGCCAGTCTGTGTCTTTTCATTGGAGCATTTAGTCCATTAATATTTAAGGTTAATATTGTTATGTGTGAACTTGATCCTGCCATTATGATATTAACTGGTTATTTTGCTCGTTAGTTGATGCAGTTTCTTCCTAGCCTCGATGGTCTTTACATTTTGTCATGTTTTTGCAATGGCTGGTACCAGTTGTTCCTTTCCATGTTTAGGGCTTCCTTCAGGGTCTCTTGTAAGGCAGGCCTGGTGGTGACAAAATCTCTAAGCATTTGCTTATCTGTAAAGGATTTTATTTCTCCTTCACTGATGAAACTTAGTTTGGCTGGACATGAAATTCTGGGTTTAAAATTCTTTTCTTTAAGAATGTTGAATATTGGCCCCCACTCTCTTCTGGCTTGTAGAGTTTCTGCCAAGAGGTCTGCTGTGAGTCTGATGGGCTTCCCTTTGTGGGTAACCCGACCTTTCTCTCTGGCTGCCCTTAAGATTTTTTCCTTCATTTCAACTTTGGTGAATCTGGCAATTATGTGTCTTGGAGTTGCTCTTCTGGAGGAGTATCTTTGTGGTGTTCTCTGTATTTCCTGAATTTGAATGTTGGCCTGCCCTACTAGGTTGGGGAAGTTCTCCTGGATGATATCCTGAAGAGTGTTTTCCAACGTGGTTCCATTTTCCCCCTCACTTTCAGGCACCCCAATCAGATGTAGATTTGGTCTTTTTACATAATCCCATACTTCTTGCAGGCTTTGTTCATTTCTTTTTCTTCTTTTTTCTTTTGGTTTCTCTTCTCGCTTCATTTCATTCATTTGATCCTCAATCGCTGATACTCTTTCTTCCAGTTGATCAAGTCGGGTACTGAAGCTTGTGGATTTGTCACATATTTCTCGTGTCATGGTTTTCATCTTTGTCATTTCATTTATGACCTTCTCTGCATTAATTATTCTAGCTATCAATTCTTCCACTCTTTTTTCAAGATTTTTAGTTTCTTTGCGCTGGGTACGTAATTCCTCCTTTAGCTCTGAGAATTTTGATGGACTGAAGCCTTCTTCTCTCATCTCGTCAAAGTCATTCTCTGACCAGCTTTGATCTGTTGCTGGCGATGAGCTGTGCTCCTTTGCAGGGGGAGATGCGCTCTTATTTTTTGAATTTCCAGATTTTCTGCCCTGCTTCTTCCCCCTCTTTGTGGTTTTATCTGCTTCTGATCTTTGATGATGGTGACGTACTGACGGGGTTTTTGTGTAGGTGTTCTTCCTGTTTGATAGTTTTCCTTCTAATAGTCAGGACTCTCAGCTATAGGTCTGTTGGAGATTGCTTGAAGTCCACTCCAGACCCTGTTTGCCTGGGTATCAGCAGCAGAGGTTGCAGAAGATAGAATATTGCTGAACAGCAAGTGTACCTGTCTGATTCTTACTTTGGAAGCTTCCTCTCAGGGGTGTACTCCACCCTGCGAGGTGTGGGGTGTCAGACTGCCCCTAGTGGGGGATGTCTCCCAGTTAGGCTACTCAGGGGTCAGGGACCCACTTGAACAGGCAGTCTGTCCGTTCTCAGATCTCAACCTCCGTGTTGGGAGATCCACTGCTCTCTTCAAAGCTGTCAGACAGAGTCATTCGGGTCTGCACAGGCCTCTGCTTCCCTGTTGTTTTTTTAGCTGTGCCCTGTCCCCAGAGGTGGAGTCTACAGAGACAGGCAGGTTTCCTTGAGCTGCTGTGAGGTCCACCCAGTTCGAGCTTCCCAGCCGCTTTGTTTACCTACGTAAGCCTCAGCAATGGCGGGCACCCCTCCCCCAGCCTCGCTGCTGCCTTGTGGTTAGATCGCAGACTGCTGTGCTAGCAATGAGGGAGGCTCCGTGGCCATGGGACCCTCCCGGCCAGGTATGGGATATATTCTCCTGGTGTGCCCGTTTCCTTAAAGCGCAGTATCGGGGTGGGAATTACCCGATTTTCCAGGTGTTGTGTGTCTCAGTTCGCCTGGCTAGGAAAAGGGATTCCCTTCCCCCTTGCGCTTCCCAGGTGAGGCAATGCCTCGCCCTGCTTCAGCTTTCGCTGGTTGGGCTGCAGCAGCTGACCAGCACCGATTGTCTGGCACTCCCGAGTGAGATGACCCCAGTACCTCAGTTGAAAATGCAGAAATCACCAGTGTTCTGTATTGCTTGCGCCGGGAGTTGGAGACTGGAGCTGTTCCTATTCGGCCATCTTGCTCCGCCCCCTGACTCTGAATTTATATAATGCCTATAAGCAATCATTCTCTTACACTTATTGACATACCATTATTACAGTGAGAGAATAAAGCGTAAGCAGCACAGTAGCATCGCCAGACACCTGGAACAACTGTTAAACAACAGCAACAGCAAGCAGCTTTTCAGTCTCCACCCATGATGCCTTGCTTGGATTAAAAGTTTACTGTAACTGTATTTTTCTCTTTTTAGATGAGGGAAACATTAGAGGCATTGAGGGACCAGGAAGTGTTCTCTAGGGTTGAGGAGGCATTCTGCTGGGTGGCCTTTCTACATGTTTCCTCCAGAGTCATCTGCCTCGTTATCTGTGGGTTTTGTCTTAGAACTATCTCTTTTCGATTTTATAAACTGACATGACTTCACGTTCTATTATGAGTGCATACTGCCCTAGTCCTTCAATAAGCCCCTCACACCACTTCACCATGTTATCTCTATGCACTTTTTCTGCAGCATTAACATCGTCCTCACTGTCCCTGTTACCACAATCATCTTGATTCAGAATCATTTTTACTACTTGATCATTGTCAGTGAAGGAATAACTGGAGCTTCATTATCAGTGTTAAAATCTTCTTCGATATCCACTTCTTCCAGCTTACTAATGGACTCTGAAGGAATATTTTTACCATATGTAAGGAAGTCAGACATCTTTCTTTTCTCACTTGACATACAGAATCTTTCAAAGACACCACCTTGTTCATCCTTATCATTAAACATAGTTACAGATGAGAGATGGTGCCAGGCATGCACGACTGTGTCTTAGTCACTGTGTTTCACACACTGGCAATGGCATATATGGCATTCTTCATGTTACATTCCTCTCGAAAACCCTCCACAACCATGCCTCCATTCACTGCTGCTAGCATGCTGTTCAAGAAAGTGTTTCTGTAGTCACTTTTGATTGATCTAAGGATTCTCTGGTCACATGGCTGAATTAATGATGTCACATTTGGAGGAAATGACACAGCATAAGTGTGATTTTGTTGAGAATTTCAGCTGGAGGATGAGCAGAACAGTTGTTGAAGGAAAAACAAAATCTTGCAGTCAATCATCCAGTCCAGCTTCCCTGCAGTGAGCACAAGCCACTGGTACAAAATGTTTGTGAAATGAATCAAAAACTATGCCCCAGGTGATCCATGTATTTTTGTTAGCATAACAATTGGACTCTTAAGAAATTCACTTCTTGAAAACAGCATGAATGCACGTCTGCCCATCACAGCAAGTTTACACTTATGCATGCCTGCTGCATTAGCACATCCCAGACCTGTTATTCTGTCCTTGGCATCATTCATTCCTATCTTATCAGCTGGAGTCAGTGTCTTTCTGGGGCAGTAACACCACAACAAGGATGTTTCGTCAGTGTTATAGACTGTTTCTGGCATCAGATTTTCATCAGTGATGATTCTGGCAAACTTGTCAATGAATTTCTCTACTACTTTGTGATCAGCAGATGCTTTATCACCAAAAATCTTTAAACATATAATGCCACATTCTTTTCTTAAATTTCTGTAGCCAGCCTGTTGAATATTCACACTTCCCTTCAATTTTCAGTTTATTGTGATAGATCTTGGCTTGTTTCATAATCAGCATACCATTAAGTGGCATGTGTTCACTGGGATGCTGACAGATCAACTCTTTCAATACGTGATCAAGACCTTCATGTTCAGCTTTACCCAGTGTTTTTCTACTTTTCATTAACTTCTGCTTATCACTTTTAGCATAGAATGGCACTAACTTTATCCTTCTATTTCTTCAGATCACATATTGTGGTCATTCCAACACCACACTCCTCTGTAAGATGTTTCACGCACCATTGTCCAGTTTCTCCAACAGCTTGACTTCCTGCGCTATAAACATAAATACTTTCTTTTTTTCTTATCACTATTACCCATAGGGTTATCTGTAGGCCTTTTTGACATTTTCAACAGTATCTTTATCCCACAGAGTAGAGAATACACACACACACACACACACACACACACACACACAGTAAGTAATGCACAGAAGTCTTGGCCTCCTGTGGAGCATTGAGGGGAACCTGCATTCAGCGTGTTTGGCCTGGATCAGTGCTATTTTATTACTGTTTGCGAGTGTGCTTGCGTGGGGAATCCGGATGTCTGCCAAAAAGATAGATGGCAGCTGAAGGGGCCTGGAAGATCTTTTTTCCCTTGGGGACACGGAATAAACTGGGTGTCATGTGCCTGCGTTTCAACTGTGACCCATCACATGAGGTCGGGTGTAGAATTTTTCGCTTATGGTATCATGTTGGTGCTCAAAAAGTTTCAGAGTTTGGATCATTTCAGATTTCAGATTTTTGGACTAGAGATGCTCAGCCTACTTACTGTCAGTCTTTCCTCATCATTTGTTTTCTTTCCAGTACACACTCTAAATAATCTCCTGTCCTGCCACTTCCTCCAGCCTGACATCTTGAAGGTCAGTGATGTTCCCACAGGAACAAATCTCAAGGGCAATTCTCTGCCCTGATTTACCTCCACCTGGTAAGAGCTTCCAGCACGATGGGGCAGGCGCTTCTATGCAGACACTCCCTCCACCTGGCTCATGGAATCCCACCACCTCTTGGCTTTTCCTTTACATCCTCAACTTCCTTGGCTGGGTCCTCCTCCCATGCTTCGAACCTCAGAATAGTGGAGCCTCCCCGGTGCAGCGTCCTCAGACTCTTCCTCCAGGGTCACTCACTTTGTAAGTGATGTCTTAGTTCTGTGATTTCACAAATATTATCTGCACACTAATGACTCCCAAACTTCTGATTCTGATCACTGCCTCCCCGCTGGATTCCAGGCTTCTATATACAATTGCCTCTTAAACATCTCCATTTCTATCACCAGCAGGCCTCCCAAACTCAAACTCTTTAAAATCAAACTTGTTATTCCTCCCTCAAACCTGTCCCTTCCTGAATGTTCCACATTTTATTATTGTTACCCTTGAGTCCTCATCTTCCCCCTCCACTTCATATTTAATCCATCAGCTCTAATTTCAAAGTCTGTCAGGATATGACCACTTCTGTATGTATCCACTACTCTCACCCTGGCCCAGGCCACGTCATATCACCCTGCTCATGGCAATTCCTGCCTTACTTGCCCTCCCATGTCCATTCTCCTCACCCCCTTCTTCTCTGTTTCCAAATACTTTAAGTACACAAATGATATCATATCACTCTCCCGCTCAAAACTCTCTAGTGGATTCCCAGCATTCTTAAAACAAACTCCAGCGTCCTCACCTTGGCCTCTCGGGTTGTACATGATGTGGTTCTTGACCTCATTTCTTGCCCTTCACCCCTTCGTCTGCCATCCTTTGGGCTCTCTGCCCTTTTAACTCTTCTGGAAGCAATTGCTCAACTCAAGGCTGAATAGCCCATGGCTCTCTGCTCCAATGTCAGGACCAGGAGCAAGGTTTCCTGACCCATTGCCCTATTTAAATAGCACCTCCCGTTAAATCTCTTCCTGTTTGTCTTGCTTTATTTCTCTTTATAGCTCTTATCGTTACCTGGGTGTGTGTATATAATTTTTTGGCCAATATCTCTCACTAGATTATAAATTTCATGAGAATAAAGCCGTGTTCTGTTTTCTTCACCACTGCAGATTTATGGAATGATAAAATGAATGAGTGAATTCAAATGACTGAATATAGCATTGCAGATAGATCATATAAACATTGTGTTAAGTGAAAAATTAAGAAATATAATGGAAATTGTAACACAATACTCGTTATGTAAGTTATGAGCACAAGCTTCAAGGAAATTCAATGAGGGAAGGAAAGTGTTTTCAACAAATGGTACTGGAATAACTGGATAAGTATATGTAAAGAAAAATGGACTTCAATCCTTATTTGTACTATACATAATTATACATGGGTGATAGGCTTAAACATAAAAGTTTGAATTATAAATCTCCTAGAAACAAATATAAAAAAAAATATTCATGAGCTTAGGAGAACGTAGGCAAAGATTTCCTGACTAGTACCAAAAAAGTACTAACCATAAATGAACAAACAAAAACAACCCCTGATACAATAGGCTTTGTGAAAATTTAAAATGTCTGGCTTATCGAAAGACACCGTTAAGAAAAGGCAAAGGCAAGACATGGACTGGGAGAAAATATTTACTGTACATAACTCTAAAATATGTAAAGAACTTCTAAGAATCAACAGTAAACACAGAAGCAATGCAATTTTAAATGGGAAAAGGATCTAGACTCTTCTTTAAAGAACAAATAATAACCAATAAGCATATGAAAAGATACTCAATATCAAAAGTCATCAGAGAACTTCCAATTAAAACTGCAGTAAGATATTCTAGACCCCGAGAACGAAACATTCACATGGCACTGGGGGCAATGTGAAATAGCATGAACACTGTGGAGTGCAGTTTTCCAGTTTCTTATGAAGTTAAACATATAACTTTCTAATGAATCAGCAATTCCATTCCTGGGCATTTACCCAAAAGAAATGGAAATGCATGTCCACAATAAAGACTTGTGCAGAAATGTCCAGAGCAGCATTACCCATGATAGCCAAAAAGTACCGCCAACCCAACTTCATCAACTGTTGATGGATAAAGTACGTTCATTCACACAGTGGAATACTGCTCTGCAACAAAAAAGAATGAGCTATATGGATGACTTAAAAACATTATCTTAAGTGAAAGAAGCGAGATGTAAAAGGCTGTAAAGTTCCAGTTCAGCATCAGGCAAAATGCATGTAGAAATCTGAACAGTGGGTGCCTCTGGAGGCTGGGAGTTGACTGGAAGGTGGCACAAGGGGACTTTCCGGAGAGATGAAAGTGTTCTGTACCTTGGTTGGAGTGGTGGTTATACTAGTATATACCTTGGTCAAAACACATCAAACTGTACAATTAAGATCTGTATATTTAAGGAAAGAAAAGTGTACTTACAAAAACACTTACATATAGAACAAGCCTATATGTATTTCAGAGATCATTGCCTATCTAAGGATGCATAGTAAGTGCTTTTGAATGGGCCTTTTCTGGGGGAGGGGATTATATGAGGACGGCATGTAAAATATATTATCAAATAGCAAAAGAACTCAGAAACTGATGAAGACAGCATGTCATGAAATGAGGAGAGCGACTATATGCAGAATTTGCACCAGAGATGAGAAAGGAAAGCAGATGGGCAGGCAGGAAGAAAGGCAGCAAGATGGGAAGTCAAGAAAGAAGGTGGGGAGGCAGGGGAGGGAAAATGGAAAAAGAGTTGTGTGGAGAGGACGAGTCATAGAAAGGAGGGAGGAAGAGAGAGAGAGAGAGGGAACAAGAGAGAGAGAAGAATTAACTGAATACTATCCCGCGATTGCCTTTTCTTTCAGTCTGTTTGTCCTTTCCACTTAACCAGGTCATAAGCCCTTGGGAGGGAGGCACTATTTTTTATAAGTCCTTGCACCTGGCAGTGGGCAGCACTTGTTGGCTAGTGGGTTGGTCAACAGGCAGCAAGAGACTGCATATCGACGCCAGGTGTGCATTTTGTAGCACAGGCAGCCCTTTCATCCAGATTCAAGGGAGAAAAGTCCTGGTAGCATTTTACTGGAAACACTTTAAAGGCTGAGGCCTGCATGATTTCATCAGCTAGGGCTCCCACAGGCCCCAGGGGGCCTTTTAATTATTGGGAGGGGCCTCCAAGGTGCCTCAGTCTCTTCCTACAGGTGCGTGGGGTGCTGATTTTAACACACATGGTGTGCCTATTTCTTCAGCAGGACACGGTGTGAACTGAGAAACCACCTGGCTCTTGCCTTCAGTGGCTCTCACCGTGGCCTGAAGCCCCCTGTGCTGGGACAGTTACAGCTGTCTCTGGATTCTGGAAGCTCTGTGCTCTCATCCTGCACCCGTGATTTACCTTTGCTCACTCCTGCTACAGTTCAGTTTGGCTCAATAATCACTTAGTGAGCTCCTTCCAGGTGCAGACCCAGGCTGGGGGCTAGGATACAGGATGACTGAGTCATGGCCCTTCCCTCAAGGGGCTTGGGTGTAGAGTGGAAGACATAAGGAGACAGAACTGTGAAAGGAGGCAGCAAATGCAAAAAGAGCCACAGGGGCTGGGAATCAGGTACAGGGCCCAGGCTGTGGTTCCAGGAAAGACTTTCCAGAGGTGATGCCTGAGCTGTATCTCAAAGCTCTTGCAGCTCTACATTTGGCTGCTCTTTCTCCTTAGACATTCCAAGGCTCACAGGAACAAGATCCCAACAAGGGTCAGCCATGCTTCTGGCCCCTGCTCCTGGCTGCCAACTCTGCACAGGTATCATAAGGACTTTCAGGATAGGGAGAGTGTTGTTTCCAACATACTCCAGATCTCACTTCAAGCCCAGCATGCACTACCAGGAGCCACAGAAATAAGAGACCCGGGTTCAAGTTATAGCTCCAGTTCCTACTAGCTTTGTGACCATGGCAATTTAGTCAGCCTCTGTCTGCATGAATTTCCTCATGTCTAAAGTGAGATCATTGACAGCCTCCTCAGAAGATGGTCATGAGGATCAAGTGGGTAGTGTTTGTACAGCTCATAGCCCCGAGGTTGGTGCCTGGTGTGCAGTAACCACCATCTTCCCATCTTCCTCTTCCTCCGTGGGGGCAGCAGTTTTCCAGCTGTGCTTCATGGAAACCACAATTGCAGCTGGTTTGCTTGCTGGAAATCACAGGGTATCTGCAAAAGAAAACAGGCTTCCACATGTTGGTGAAAGTAGTAGAATTTTCATCTTTTAAGCATCTGTGGAGACATTATTTATGAATCCAATTTCTCTTTTTATTCTATCTGCAAATTACATTCTTATCATCATCCTGTAGAGGCAAATTTATTCCCAAACATAATCACAGATTACCAAAAATAAAAAAGTATAAGTATTGTCATCTATGGATAGGGAATTTATTACATTTGCCTTACAATGATCCAGATAAATGTGATGAGAATGAGAGAGAGGAGACAGATGATATTATGTCTCCCAAAACTCTGTCTCAGCTACTACTACTTTGATACTTATTCACATCAACCTGACCTTAACCTCTCTCAAGTGAAATGCTTTCTAAAACCCTGGCTCTATGATTCAAAAATATAAAAACACTCTAGATATTCCAGCTCTAGGTTACTCACAGAAAACTAATTCACTGAAAGTCAATTCATCTAAGGATCTATTTCCATAATGACCAATTCATCAAATTTTCCAACTTATAAAATATGTATTCCTTCCAGCTGCTTATAAAACTTATAGCAATTCATTCAGATGCATAGGCAGGGCCCAAGAGAGCCATGGAAAGTCAGGACTACAGGGATCTGGGTCTCTCAAATCCTGCTTTGCTTTTCAGAGTCCTCCTCTGTCTGCCTACAGAACCAATTATCCCCAAATTTAATGGCTTAAAAGAACAATACATATTTATTATCTCCCATGATTTCTGTGGGTCAGGAGTTCAGGGGCAGATTAGCTGGATGGTTCTGGCTTGAAGTCTCTTATAAGGTCACAGTTAAGGTGATTTGTCATTTGAGACTGGAGCTGGAATGTCTACCCCCCATATGGCTACTCATCGGCTGTGGGCAGGAGGCCTCGGCTCCTTGCCGTGTGCTCCTCTCCCTAGGACTGCTTGAGTGTCCTCCCAACATGGCGTCTTGCTATCCCAGTGCAAGTGGTCCAAGAGAGAGCAAGGGGGAAATGGCTGTGTTATTTCTGCACTGGCCTCTTGGTTACACAAGTCATTCCTATCCAGCATGGAAGAGGATGACACAAGGAAGGGGAGATCCAAAGGTAGAAGTCATTGGAGGCTGGTGACCAAACTGCCCCTCTTTGACTCTCAGACTCCTCCTCCTCTGTCTCTTAGTCTTCCCTTCCCTCTGCCATTCCAAATCTATTGCTAGGAATTTTATAAAAAATGAAAAACGTTTTTGGGGGTTAAATCAGTCACTTCAGTAAAATTGGAGAAAGGGTTTTAAAAAGCTAAAATGTAGGCAAGACAGAAAATGGTTTTACCAAGGACTAGAAGGAAATCAGTTAAAAATTAAAAACTTCCCATGACAAGCATTGAAATATTGCACAAGGTGGATATATATATTTATTTATATTTTATTTATGTTTTGAGACTGAGTCTTGCTCTGTCACCCAGGCTGGAGTGCAGTACAGCGATCTCAGCTCACTGCAACCTCTGCCTCCCGGGTTCAAGCGATTCTCCTGCTCAGCCTCCTGAGTAGCTGGGACTACAGGCATGTACCACCATGCCTGGCTAATTTTTTGTATTTTTAGTAGAGACAGGGTTTCATCGTGTTAGCCAGGATGGTTTCAATCTCATGACCTTGTGATCTGCCCACCTCGGCCTCCCAAAGTGCTCGGATTAAAGGCTTGAGCCTCTGCGCCCGGTCTGGCAAATACATTTAAATTCACCGAGTATGGCTAGAAAGCCTCTTCCTTCAAACAGGCTTTTCATAAGTAGGTAGAGTGGGTATCCAAGAACGTATTCTTTCCCAAGTGGGCTTTCAGAGAACTGGCCTGCTGCTTAAAACCCTCCACTTTTGGCTGTGAAACCTATGTTGACTGCCGCTTACCTTTTTCAGGCTCCTGTTGGGGAATGTAGGGGTGCCTTGTGCGCACCAGCTCTCCAGCCAGGCTTCAGCTCCTGACGTCCTTCATCCTCAGATCTGCTGCCTCAGGTGCCCTTGCATGAAGCAGTCTGCACTGGTGGGTTCTATGATAACGTCAAAGCTGCCTCCACTCCTTCAGCAACTTTATTACAGAGGCATCAGATGATCCTCCTTCCCACAGAGGCTGGAGAGGCTCTGGGACCTGTCACACAGGCCACACAACAAAAAGGACAGAGTGAGGATTCCAGCCTCGCTGTGTCTGATTGCAATCGCGTCTGGCCGTCTCATCCCCTCTGCTTCTGACTGTGAGTGGGAGCACTGCCCCCTCAGACCTTCAGTCACCTCTGCACCTCAGCCATGGAATTCCAGATGCTCCATCCCCTGAGACGGGCTGCACTACTCCCATGGGGGCTCCTGGTGGGCCTGCCTTGGAGAGACCCTTCCCTACCTTCCTCACTGTGCCTGCAGTCCCCAGGCCTGTCTAAATGTAGTTATCAGGGGCGCCCCGGAGCCCTCAGGGGCCAGCCCATGGCCCAGAGAGCGACAAAGAGCACATCCCTCCGCTGAGCCACGAAGGCTTCCTCCAGGTTGCACACGAGCACGGGCTGGTTGCTGTTGTCTGAAGAGGACAGAGAATGAATCATTTCAAAGAACTTTCAAGCCACCAGAGAGAAAAAAGAAAGAAAATGCTTTTCAATCTGCTCTTTTTCCTCCCTCTCCTTATTTTACGTGTCTTCCTCTCTTCACCTCTCTGTTTCTACCTTTCTTCCTCTGGCTCTCTGTCTTGCCGTCTTGCAGTCTCCTGTATGTCTCTCTGTGTGGCTCTGTCTCTTTTGCTGTTTCTCCTGTGTCTCTGTCCCGCTTGTCTAGGTTTTCCTTTGAGGTTGGGGATTAGGCTTCCTCTCCCTCCGGGTCCCTGACTCATTGCCTGGCATCAGGGACCACCAACAGGTGATAGCTGGAGAAAGCAGAGGTCACAGGAGTGACAGAAAACCGCCCAGAGTTGTTGCAGGGGACAGACCCACTTCAGCCATCAATAGAATTGGGTGACATCCTTGGATTTGTGTGCCATTGCTGGGCTGACACTTAGGGTCATCTGGAGCAGAGAGAAGGGACGTGAGCGTGATGCTGAAAGGTAGGAAGAACTCACCTGCTGTCTTACCTGTTTTGCAGAAAACCGTAAGTACTGGCTCTGATTTGCTAACAGGCTTGGTTGGCCTACAGAATGGGACAGGGCTTCACTAACCCACTGCTTGGTGGCACGGGTGGCCATGGCTGTGGGTAGGTGGCCACCCAGCGACCACTCTTTGTTGACTGCATGGAGAAATGGGCAAGGGAAGCCCAGATGTCCCAGGGGCATGTCTCAGGCGGCCAGTGCCACCGCCCAGGGCTCTGTAGCCATGGGGCGCTGGAGGGCACTTGCCCCGTGCTCCTCTTGAACGTTGCTTATGGAGGGGTGCAGCCCCCAGGTGTCCTCGGAAAGCACAGGTGTATCACAGGAGCAAATAAGAGCAGCTAGATCAAACCAGTGCCCACGCCTCAAGGACAAATCATGAGCACTACAGTTTTATGAAAAAATAGATCATTTAAAAATATTTTTCCTATTCGTGAAGCCTTATTTTTTCCCTCAAAGTACAACTGTCTTTTCTATAATACCCTGACAGTGTATTTTAAGTTACAGCAAGTATTTTGAATAAGGCAGTCATCAAATTTCCACTCTGGAGGTTATTTCTAGAATTTGTCCCCTGCTTTTATAAAGATAGCTCATTTCTTCCTGAAGTGACTCTGGCTCTTTTTCATCTCTCTCTTCCTCTCCCTTTTAAAAGGGAGAGCAACTAGCTAGCTCATTATCCCTATTTCTGCACAATTAGGAAGGGCCCACTGCACTTTCATTTAACTTTAGAGTGATGCATTTCGTGGTGATGACTGATGCTGGGATTGACCAGAGAGCAGAGAGAGATGAAGTGCTGTGAGAAATCTTGGCAGAGGAGGAAGTGATCTGTAGAAGGCGAGATAGAATTAGCCGAACATTACTTTCAAACTCAGTGGCCTGGGATCCATCATGGGGCCAAAGCTGGCTCAGGCCAAAACAGTGGAGCAGCACATTTTGTTCTGAGTCTTGCCAGGTGCCTTCCCCACCACAGCCTCCAATTTTGGCATTCCTTGCTCGCTTTATTCCTGAAGAGATATTGAATACCTACCATTTATATATTGTTAGGGCTTTACAAAGTTGTTGTTGTTTTTTGAGACAGAGGCTTGCTCTGTCGCCCAGGCTGGAGTGCAGTGGCATAATCTTGGCTCACTGCAGGCTCCACCTCCCGGGTTCACGCCATTCTCCTGCCTCAGCCTCCCGAGTAGCTGCGACTACAGGTGCCCACCACCACGCCTGGCTAATTTTTTTGTATTTTTAGTAGAGATGGGGTTTCACCATGTTAGCCAGGATGATCTCGATCTCCTGACCTCGTGATCCACCTGCCTCAGCCTCCCAAAGTGCTGGGATTACAGGTGTGAGCCACCCTGCCCGGTCTAAAAAGTATTTTTTAAAAATAAGGTGCTGGTCCTTATATTGTGATAAGTTATAAAATGCTTCTGCCGAGGTCTGTTCTTACAGAAACATGGGGCTCTTTGCTGTAGATAGCTCCTATTTGAGCGGAAGGACAGGTCGACAGGCAGGGGTGAAGGAGAACCTCACCTTTTACTGCACGGTAGCAGGAACACATGGTCAAACCCTCTGCGTTCTTGGAGGGAGGAGGCCCCGGCATCAGCCCCCGTGTTGGTATTGAATTCAATGTTCCCATGTGATGAGTCCATTGAGAGGAGAAAGTTAATTTAACTTGACTGGACTGTACCTCAATGCCATTGATGTGACAGAATATGCCATTAGGAAGACCACACGGCAGGAGGGAATGAGGCATCGTGCCAACCCCCGGGAGTTGTCCAGACAAGGAGATAAAGCTTGTGCATGGGGAAGATACAAGCTATACAATAGTAGATGCCATAAGTAAGGCTCAGAGGGCTGCGAGGGCTTAGAGCAAAGGTGGAAGACAAAGGGAAGGATTTAAGGAGGAGCCGGTTTTTTCCTTTGTGAGCTCCACAGCATTCGATGGCCAGAGGGACAAGTTATGGATGACCTTGAACACCAGACGATGGAATTTGACTCTATCTAACAGAGTAAGAGAAGGGATGCCAAATGCACTGTTCATGCGTCACAACTATCCTATCCCTGTACCCACCCATCCAGACAAAGCCAAGAAACACCAGTGATCCTTTGTGGCACTTTTTCCTGGCCTGACTATGGCCTCAGAATCCAGACGTGTCTCAGTATATAAAAGCAAAAGGACCAAGTATCTTGCAGTAGCCACAGAGGAACCTGCCTGGTGCAAACCTTTTGCAGAGATCACAGCTGATTGAAACCTCCTGGAAGCTGCACCTCTGGATCCATCAGGGTGTTCGCACCTGGCTGCACTTCTGCCAGCCGCCTCCAGCCAACACTGAGCCTGGCAGTGGTGCTAGAAGTGGGCCATTCCTGCCCTCTGGGTGATTCCCTTTATAGGCAGCTTTGGCTCAAAGACTTGCCATCTGTCTGATTGGCACTCGCTCAGGACCGCCATGAGATCTGGGGCTCTTCCTGTCCAATGCTCCTTCCCTCTCAGCTTCTCCTGCTCCCACCTCCTTACCCTTCACAGGTGTCTATCCCCTAGAATCTCTTGCACCTTGAATTTTATTTTGGTATCTGCTTCTTGGAGGACACATGCCCATTACCAATTAACTGTGTCACATGTAAGTCTAAAAGTTTTTCTATTTCTGTTCTTGAAAATGGGAAACCATGGACGTTTGGGAGGCAGGGGGGTGAAATGCTTAGTCTATCCATCAGTAGTGCAAGCAAAACACATTTGACCAGAGTCAGGAAGGCAAATTAGGGTTACTGCTGTAATTCAGGCTGTGCAGACCTGGACAAAGGTAGTGGCAGTGGGACTGGAAAAGAGGAGTGGCCACAAGTGATGTAGCCACATCTGCCCCATCTGACTGCCGTCTCTCCGATCAGCGTGGAAAAAAATGATAAACAGAGGGTTTTTTTCAAGGAAAGAACACTGACGTGGAGGTCAGGAAGCCTGGGCTCAGCTCCAGCACTAACCAGCCGTGCACCCCAGGAAATGACAGCAGCTCTCTGAACTCAGCGTCCACCACCTGGAAATGGACAGGGAGGGGTGGGATGAGGTGATCTGGCAATTCACGCCTGTTCTCATACGCAGCCCCCCTTTTAACATAACACAACGTTTGCCATCTCAGTCATTTTTGGGGTACAGTTTAGTGGCATTAGGAAAATTATACTGCCAGAGTGAATGAGGCATCACCCAACTCCCAGGAGCTGTCCAGAGAAGGAGGTAAAGTCTGTGTATGCTGAACATACAAGACACAGAATAGTAAGTGGTATTGGATGCCGCAATATCCACTAGAAGGATGCTATGCAACCATCACCAACATCCATCTTCAGGATTTTTTCATTTACCCAAATGAAAACTCGGTCCGCATGAAACACCAGCTCCCCACTTCCCCTCCTTCCCCAGCAGCTCCTGGCCCTTCTCATGCTGCTTTCTGTTTTTATGATTTTGACTACTCTAGTACTGCATGTACACGGAATCATACAGTATTTGTCCTTTTGTGTCTGGCTGATTTCACTGAGCATAATGTTCCTCCACGTTGCAGCGTGTCAGAATGTCCTTACTTTTTTTTTTTTTTTTTTTTTGAGACGGAGTCTCACTCTGTCGCCCAAGCTGGAGTGAGAATGTCCTTACTTTTTGAGGCTTAATAATATTTCATTGTATAGATGACCATATTTTCTTTATCCATTCATCATTAACAGACACTTGGGTTTCTTCCATCATTTGGCTACTGGGAATAATGCTGTCATAAACATGGAGCTATAAATATCTCTTCCAGCTCCTGCTTTTGATTCTTTGGGGTGTATACCCAGAAGTGGGGTTGCTAGGTCATATGGTAGCTTGCTGTTGTTTATGCAGCGCCTTCCCAAACCTCCCAACAGAGCTGCTGTCAATGAGTCCAGGAACCAGTAACTGTCCAGTAGTGGTCAACATATCAAGCTCTGTTTTATAAATTCACCCAGATTCAGCATTCTGCATCATGTCATATACTCATTTGTTTATAAAAGTGATGCCTTACACTACATTCCAGTGTAAGGAACATTTTGCTCTGCAGAGTCCAAAAAGCCCTGCTTCTCCTGCGGCTTCCCCAGGCTGGGCTGCGATGGCAATGCCCAGTTGGACCAGTACCCAGAACAGGGTTGCCGTTAAGATCCTGTCCAGCTCTGACACTCTCTGAGTGAAAGCAACACCCTCCCAGTGGCTTCTTCATTTTAAACAAAGACGAAGCGAGCGCAGGACTCTTGCTGCTGAGCCAGGAGGCGTGAGTCACTAGCCATGGGAATTTCAGGCATCTGCGTGTGTGCGATGGCGGCTGGAAATGGAGAGGAAGCATTTCTAGAGCTGAAATGTCACAGAGGCACAGCCCCCGGTGGGTCTGGCACAAAAGCAGTGTTATATCGAGAGGCCCGGCAGCGCTGCCTGGGCTGGTTTCCCAGATCCTGCAGCTCTCGGGGGTTCTAGAAGATCGTCCAGACGATGACTCATTCATGTGTTACTGTAATAGAGAAAGAAGTAGGTGGCAGTGTGACATGGATTTCATGGAGAATTAGTGAGGAATCTGTGTCCACTCAAGCAGATTTTATGTTGTCTGAATGTGAGGATTCTCCTTTGGGCTGTTTATGCACAGGGGCGCAGTCATGGGCCTCCAGAGGCTTTTTATGATTCTGTAATGGCCATGCTGGGAAGATGCCCTGAGAAGACACTGCGACTGTCCATGTGACAACTGCGGGAGTGAAAGCCATTGGAAATTCCTCCAAACCCATTTAGCTAAAGCTGCAGCTGCCATGTCCCCTCCAGGTGAGCCTCTGGCCAGAGCTGGCTACGGACTGGTTTGCATTTCCCTGCTTTTGATTTCCCTGACAGTCTGCGGTAGAAATGCCCATGGGGAGTGAGGAGACGGAAGAGAACACAAAGGCAGACAGGAAAGGCTGAGAAGGTTCTCTCATGGGACACATAGTCCTCAGAGCATGAACTGTCCCTTCAACATAAACATATTCCCTTGAGAGAGAGGAGTGGGACTGTAGGTCTAAATGCACATCACTGTCAATTCCCTTTATGTCTTCACCGGATGTGACGAGGACCATAATGTCAATGCTCTTGAGACGTCTTCTGCCCACAGGTGCCTCATACTGAAGCTTTTCCCCCAGCTCCCACTTCCGGAATGAAGGGTTTCTTCCCCTTGCTGCAGCAAATATCACCAGTGGACAGTCTTCAGCAGACAGCTCTCTTCTGGAAATACCCTAGCTGAAGACAGCAGGTCTGACTAAGCTGCACGGCCCTTCCTGATGCAGACTGTACACCCGCCATGATGCAGAAATTAACTTGCAAGTGGAGAGAGAAGGAATTCAGACCAGAAATGGACTAGGGTTCACAACTGACAAATACCAGTAGTGGCTGTGAGGTGGGTGTTATAAGCCACAGACCTGAGCGACGCTGTGGACAGCAGCAGGAGAGGCGGTGGTGACAGAGGCCAGCACCCCAGGCCCCTGGTCTGCAAACACCTCCAGTGAAGCCAGGGCAGGGTGATGGCCAGGCGCCATCATCCTCCACTGTCATGACAGCAGGTGAGACCTGAAATGTGTGTGTAACCCCACAGGAAGCCAGGATCAGGAACATTTGAATTCACTAAAGTAACCCCAAACTGACAGAGAAGCCTTGAACTGAAAGAGAAATTACTTAATTGCCTCAGAAATTGCTAAATTTATTTTTGCACACCTGAGGCTTGCAAACAATCTGAACTTCATTCCCGCTCCAGTGTTTGCAGTTTGATCAATTCTTTCCTGCTTTTCATTGCAATGGCGGGGGAGGGGGGGGCGCGAACAGAATAGGGTGCCAGGACAAGGCCCACAGACACAGCTCAGTAAGCTCTCCAGCTGTCCAGCAAAATCCTACCTGCAAGGGTGTGGCAGCCATGGAAATGCCTTGCTCAAATCTCCCTGCAAGAGAAGTTTCTGTGGAGAACACTGCTGACTACAGCCTCCAGCTGCCAAGCCTTGGATCCATCATGGCAGCCAAGCCAAGTCCCACCTCCCCAGGCTTCCCAGAGAGAGTGCCAGAGCCAGGACTCTGGAGGATTTCTCTTCCTGGCAACTTTGGCCCAGGGACTCCCAATGGCCCAGTTGGGACTCTCAGGGCTTCTGTGACATCTGAGGCTCCTGCTGACCATCCTGCTTCCCTCTCTCCCCTCACAGGGGTCAGACCTGCACTGCAGTCTGAGGATCCTCCCTGCCTTCCTATGCTCCCTCCCCTTTGTCACCAAATGTCTCCTCCAATAAACCTCTGGCATGTCTACTCTAGTCCTAGCATCTGCTTCTCAGAGTACCTGAACTGACAAGGGACGAGGAAGACATTCCCTGGAAAGAACTCAACTTAAAAAAACAAGAGATGGCCTGAGGATCTTGACTCAGGAACAGGCTTTACTAGAGAGAGGCAGGGATCAGAGTGTAGCATGCCATCTTGTGTTTGAAGCCAGCGTTGGCCCAGCTCCCTGGACTCCTGTTTGGGTTTTGAAGTCAGAGGATGTGACAAAAATGTTCATCAAACTTTGTGACACCCTAGGGGGTGCCCCTCCACCACAGTGTAACCCAAAGCAGAGGCGTTCTCTCCAATTTGGACATGAGTCCAGCTTGGAATCCCTAAGATCTCCAGGTGTTTCCAGTGGGGGCTCCCTCCCAGGCCTGCAGCAGCCTTGGTGGGCAGAGCAGCTGCCTGCAGGAGGGATGTGTGTGGAACAGCATTGGAGCTACACCTGTGACATCAGAACCAACTGACTGCTTGCTTGTTTGGTGGTTGCTGTTTTATTTTCTCTAATGACACCCCTCCAACTTCAAAATACCATGTTTTTATTCAGTATAGGTCTTGCCTCCCTGACCAGACTGTAAGCTCCTTATATCAGGGATCATATTTTCTGTATTTTCATCCATTTCTAGGGACATCATAGACATCCAGGATGTACTGGTTGGCCATTGGTAGTTACATAATTGTCAAATTTTATTTTTTATTTTTATTTTTTTGAGACGGAGTCTTACTCTGTCACCCAGGCTAGAGTGCAGTGGCATGATCTTGGCTCATTGCAGCCTCCACTGAGTTCAAGCAATTTTCCTGCCTCAGCTTCCCAAGTAGCTGGGTGAACGTCATCACGTCCCGCTCATTTTTGTATTTTCAGTAGAGACAGTGTTCCATCATGTTGGTCAGGCTGGTCTTGAACTCCTGACCTTAAGTGATTTGCCCACCTCAGCCTCACAGAGTGCTGGGATTACAGGTGTGAGCCACTGTGCCTAGCCTCAAATTTTATTTTAGACCTCCAACTCTTTTGTAGTTTCATGCGCAAGGGCACGATATCAATACTGCTTGAGGATGGTTATTTTCCAATTGCTATTCCTCTTGATATGAGAGCTAAGATGAGCAAGGAATTCAGAGATATAAAAAGAAATTGTTTTTTCAAAGGATGAATTTATCAAGTCATGATGACATACCAGGCATAGTGATGGGCTTTGCAGGGGAAATGATGACACAAAGATGAGCCAGACACAACCCCTGTTGTGCATTCATGTGGCCTGATGGGAGGGACAGGCGTGAATCAATAGGTCTTGTACAATAGGATAAGAGCTACAGAGTCTGGGGACCTAGGGGGTTCTGACGGCACAGCAAAGAGGGTGACTAACTTTATCTTGAAATCCTCAGGAACACTCTGGAGAAGATTAGTAATTGAACTGGCTCTTGCAGGCTGAGTAGGTGTTTGCCAGTTGACAACAGAATGTAGGGGGAGGATGTCCAAGAAGAGGACAGGAGGGCTTTACAAGTGCAGAGAGGCCAGGAAATCACAGCCTTCCCAGAATGTGCTGGAAAGTGAGAGGCGTAGGAGCATGGCCAGCCATGGGCAGTGAAGCAGCCTAGCCCTAGGCTTTCTAGGCCCTTAAACACCACCCTTGAGAACCCAAACTTTGCCCTGGAGTTTGTTACTGTGGAGCCCTCTAAAGTTCTGGAGGGTAGCCATATTTTGCATTTCAGTTATGGAAACATTACTGCTTTATTAAATAGAAAAGCATCAATTGTTGGTTTTTTGCATACCTCACCAGTATTCACTCAAAGACATGTTTCCTTGTTTATTTATTTATTGCTGTTGCATTTTTTTAACCTTTTATTTTAGATTCAAAGGTACATGTGCGGTTTTGTTACATAGGTAAACTGTGTGTCAAAGGGGTTTGGTGTACAGGTTATTTTGTCACCCAGGTAATAAGCATAGTACCTGATAGGTAGTTTTTTAATCCTCTCCCTCCTCCAACAATAGATATGGGCCCCCTATCTGTTGTTTCCTTCTGTGTCCACTTGTACTCAACGTTTAGGTCCCATTTTTAAGTGAGAACATGTGGTATTTGGCTTTCTGTTCTTGTGTTAGTTTGCTTGGGATAATGGCCTCCAGCTTCATCCATGTTGCTGCAAAGGACATGATGTCACTCTTTTTTATGGCTGCATAGTATTCCATTGTGTGTGTGTATATATATGTATACATATATGTATATGCGCGTGTGTGGGTGTGTGTATATATATATAACATTTTTAAAATCCAGTCTACCATTGATGGGCATTTAGGTTGATTCCATGTCTTTGCTCTTGTGAATAGTGCTTCGATGAACATACTTGTGCATATGTCTTTATGGTAGAAAGATTTATACTCCTTTGGGTTTATATCCAGTAGTGGGATTACTGGGTTGAATGGTAATTCATTTTAAGTTCTTTGAGGAATCGCCACACTGCTTTTCACACTGGTTGAATTAATTTACACTCCCACCAGCAGTGTATAAGCATTCCCTTTTCTCCACAGCCTCGCTGGCATCTATTATTTTATTATTTTTTTACTTTTTAATAATACAATTTCTGACTGGTGTGAGATGGTATCTCATTGTGGTTTCAGTTTGCATTTCTCTAATGCTTAGTGATTTTGAGCATTTTTCATGTTTGTTGGCTGAATGTATGTCTTCTTTTGAAAAGTGTCTGTTCATGTCCTTTGCCCACTTTTTAATGGGGTTTTTTTTTTCTGTTTATAACTTTGTTTAAATTCCTAATAGATTCTGGATATTAGACCTTTGTCAGATGAAAGTTTGCAAATATTTTCTCCCATTAAGGACGTTAAGTTTATAGAGATGGCCAATCACCCTCTGACTTTCAACTTAGAGATGAGATCATTAGTTTGTTCCTCTTAAAAACATATTAAATGGAACAAGGGATTTTTTTTTTCCCAGAAAGAAAGAGGTCATTTTTCTTTTTTCAAGTTTATGGAGAGCATTGTATTTAAACTGTCTTCTGAGTTTCCTGGCCGCATATCTAGGGAACAAGAGCAGTTTCCCAAGGATAGAAACGCAACAGTACTTCCTTTGTTCTACTTCTACCTGCATCGGGGACACCCAGGGACTTCAGATGCTTTCAGTGGACCTGGCAAGTCCCCATGGGGAGCCTGTTATGTGCCTGGCAGCCCTGTCCTCATTCACTGTTGTCCTCAGTTCCTATTGGGAATCACTCTGTAGTGTGTCAGGTACTGCCAACACTGCAGTGCTGGGCTCAGCTATGGAGGCACCTGTAGACATCAGCATGCTGGCCACCACCCCCACCTCAGTATGCTCCCCACTCTGGGAGCATTACAGGTCTTTAATCAGCACAGTAGAGTGTTAGAAAGGGATCTGGCTAGGGACATAGAAGAAGATTGCCAGATTAGGGACAGTTGTGACCAGAAGCAATAAACCTCCAGTGCCAGCAATTAGTTCATGGTTTTCTTCCACCCCACTTGCTGCATGGGAGCAAATGTGAGAAAGGCAGATGGCTCCAGCATTGGAGGTCGACTGGACAAGCTCAGCTGGACCAGGGAGGGAGGGAAGTTGCAGTGTTGTGCTGAAAAGGCCAAAGAACCCAGATGCGGAAGGAAGGAAGGAAGGAAGGAAGGAAGGAAGGAAGGAAGGGAGGGAGGGAGGGAGGGAGAAAGGAAGGAAAGAAGGAAAGCCAGGAGTGTTGTGTCAGAATGAAACCATCTGCAAGGAATGAGCCTGGAGTTGAAGAACTGGTTTAGTGAGAAGGAGGGCATGGGAGAGGTGGAGAGGCCCTTGGGGTGAGAGATTTTATTTGTCATGGTTTAGATGCCCCAGATCAGAGAGGTGAATTTCACAAATGAAGTATTGAGGTTTTAAGATGAAAAGTCAGCACATCAATAAATACTTTGCATCTCCTTAGAATGTTTACTCTTTTGAGGTGTGCTCCACAAACCACCCCCAGCATCTTAGGCTCTGGCTGAGTGCTGCTCACCTGTGACCATCTCTAAGTCTGAATCCACATGGCTACACCGTCATGTTATCTTCAGTGCTGTTACTAAAAATGAGATCCTTTTCCTAATGCCCAGATCAGGGCTTCATCTGAGTGGGGTCCCAGCTCTGGCACAGGCCAATGGCAGGAGAGTTCAGGGATGGGCACACCTGGCCGGCATAGGGGAGCCTGCAGCCAGGCTGGTCTCCCCAGCCTCTTCGGGTGCAGGGCCTGGCGAAGGCCTGCCCTCTTGGCACCTGTCTTGTTGATCCTGGGACAGAGCCCACAGCCTGGGATAGTCCTGTGGGATGGGGAAGTTGAGTCACTTTGCATCACATTCATGTCACTACAAATGCTGAGTCACCCTCGATGCAGGGCGAGAGGATGCAGTGGCTGCCTGCTGGGAACGTCTGAACTGGGCAGCCCTTTGCCATTGACAGGAATGACTGGGTGTGATGCATTCTCTCCAGTTCTGTGCGTTAGTCACCAAGGTCACTAGATTATGTGTGTCATGACAGGGAGGCACATAAAGGGCTGGGAAAGGTGGCAGGCTGGGGAGAGAGAAGGGCAGGAGCAGACTTGTGTTTCAGATCTCAGCTTTCCTTAGCAAAGGGGACTTCAGGTTTCCCATGCCCTTTCTATGTATTCTTTAAGTTTTCAGTCTCCCCTTAAGATGACTGTAGTTAATCAGGCTTGGATCTTCACGGTCTCTCGTTGCTACAGGATAAAGTTTCAGTTCTTAGCCCGGCATTTAAGGGCCTACAATCTGGAGGTCCAACCATCATGTCCTGGGAACAGCTCTGGCCCTGGAGAGGAGGCCTCACGAGGCTGTCAGATTTGGTTCTTCTTTCCCAAGACAATCCTCCACTGCTCTCCTGGCCAGCTGCCTCCTCCAGCCAGCCGGCCCTCTCCCTCCCGCCTCTTCCCAAGTCCCAGGCTCAAATGTGGCTCACATCCTTCTTTTCCCTGAGCCTTCCCAGAGAGCCAGCCCCACAGTGGCCCCTTTCCATTCTCGAAGCCGTTGGTGGCACTTCACGGCAGAGCCAGGGGAGAAAACAGGGACGATGAGACTTACAAATCTGAGCTCAAATTCCAGATCCTTCTCTGACTTGTGGTGTGATCTGGTGCAAGACACAAAACCTCTTTGCCCTTAGATTTCTTCTTCTGCTACAAATGATCACAGGTTCGTGAGGGAAATGCAACTTAGTGTCTGAGTGTTGGGCACACGGTAAGGACTCAATCAATGCTGGCCCCGCCTCTTTTGCTCTCACCCCCTCTTACTTTTTTATGACTTCTTTAGCATCCATTATATCCATATATGCTTACATATATTTAAAGTTATTTTCTTATGTGTGTATACTGATTCCCTAATTGAATTGATTGTGTATTTTCATTCATTTTTTAATAGAATTTTTTATGGAGAGTCTATTGTATTCCACAGCTTGTGCCAGACACTAGGGAGTCACAGGGGAAAAGATACTGTTCCCAACAGAAAGCCTGGTCTTATACTTCTTCGTAAAGTCACCATAAATATTCTTTAGAGACAGGTAGAGTGAAAAGAAACAAAATATTTTCCACATAGTAATAAGTACAACAGATGCCAAATAAATATTTGTTGAGTTCTTAGCTTTGGAGTTTGAGATGAAAAGTGTGAAATGCCTTCATATTATTTTATTTCTGAGCTTAACATATTTCAGTTGTGACCAAATTGAAAAGTCTGAACCTTCAAAACTGGAATGCTAGGAAATGATTGCTCATGACCTAGAAGGATTTGTCAAGGGCTTTCTTTAAAAGCCATCAACCTCACAGGGCTCCGGGTGTGTACGCACGTGTGTGCATGTGTTCTGAGGGCTGCCAAGAGAAGCAAGGGCTGCAGGGAAACCTTTAACAACTCCCTTGAAGGGAAAAGTCAGTCAGAAACAAATTGACTACAACTCCGAGATTCTAATGTATGTCAGTGAAGAGATAAGATTCAATCTACAAATATTTGAATTATATGCAAAATGTAAGTCACAAATCTCACACCTAAAGTCAGGATTACCTTCCAATACTCCAGCCTTGTTGTGCAAGTGGGGGCTTACACCGTCGCAGGGTGGAACCACTCCCCTAATGAGTATAGGAACTATTCAACCCACCATTTCTGAACAAATGTCAGAGCATAACACATTTCTAGTCTTTAAAACGTCTAACTGCTTTCTGCATGAGTTCCCATAGTCGAAACAACACCCTTTTTCCTTCCTTCCTCCTCAGGTCTCACATTTGTTACTGCTCCCTCAACAGAGTCCCATGCTTTCTTTTCTGTGTAGATTCTTGCAGAGCTTCCTTGAAATGGAACAGCCTCATCAATAAGCCACCCTGCACCGCCAGCTCTGTTAAGTAACTGAGTCTCTGTTGGGCGGAACTTGTGGGTCTGGATTTGTGACTGTATTCCAGGTGTCTCCTGGTGCCTCTCACAATCTTTGGTCCATATTTATGGCCCCTTGTTTCTTACGTCTTCTGAGGAGCTGTCCAAGCTTCCTGAACTTGCCTTGAGGGCCCCTGCGGCTGAGATAACACTCCCTGCAACCCTAGGTTCCATTGTTCCACCAGATGCTCTATGCCACTTGCAGCCGTCATCACTAGCAATAACCACAGTGATGGAACTCTACGTTTCCGCAGGAGTTTACAGCCTACAAAGGGCTTTCACATACATCACCTCACTCAACCATGACCACCCATCGTGCTGCCCTGCCCAACAGCCTTCAGTGGCTGGAAGTCCAGTCTGTTCACGGCCCCATCTCCTGGCTGTGCAGGCCAGTTCTCACCTCTCTGCTGCCTCCCCATCCCACCTCCCACTGCGAGCTCCCGAATTTCAAACTGCCTGTGGCTCTCAACACACACATCTCCCTCCTCTCACCTTCTGTGTCTCGGCTTTGTCTGCCTTCAGCCTATGTGGCTTCCCCATCTGCCCTGCTCTTTCTTCCACCCCCACCCCCCTGCCATGCCCCTCCCCAGCTGTGCCAGGCCCCCTTCTCAAGGCTCGTAATGTCCTGTGCATATCTCTCTGATGGCCTCTGTGGGTGTGTGACTGTCTTATTTGAATAGAACATACCAAACATAAAATATGCCATTGTAACCATTTTGAAGTACACAGTTCAGTAGCATTAAGCACATTCACCTCGTTGTGTAACCATCACCACCACCCATCTCCAGAAATTTTTCATCTTCCCAAGCTGAAACTCTCTACCCATTTATATCAGTTTGCTTGGGCTTCCATGGCAAAGTACCAGACTGTACGGCTTAAACAATGGACATTTATTTTCTCACAGACTGGAGGCTGGAAGTGCAAGATCCAGGCGTCGGCAGGGTTGGTGTCTGGTGAGACCTCTCCTCCTGGCTGTGGCTGGCCAGCTTCTCCCCATGTCCTCGTGTGACCTTTCTTCTGTGTGCTCGTGGAGAGAGGGGGCTCTGGCGTCTATTCCTTTTCTTATAGAGACACCAGTCCCATTCGACTGGGGCTCGGCCTTCATTTAACTCTAATTACCGCCCTAAGGCGCAGTCTTCAAATACAGGCACACTGGGGATTAGGGCTTCAACATATGAATTTAGGGGGCACAATTCAGTCTCAAACATCATTAAGGAATAACTCCCACTCTCCCCCAGACCCTGGCAACCACCATTTTGCTTTCCGTTTCTATGAATTTCACTACTGTAGGTAGCTTGGATAGGTAGAATCACAATCACACAGTGTTTGTCCTTTGGTGACTGGCTTATTTCACTCAGCATCATGTCCTCAAGGTTCATCTGTGTTGTAGCATATTGGAATTTCCTTCCTGTTTAAGGCTGAATGATATTCCGCTGTCTGCACACACCGCATTTTGTTGATCCACACATTCACCAATGAAACCGCTGTGTTAGAGAGGTGTTTGTGTCTGTCTCTACTCTGAGGTCCGACCCTTTGTCTAATACTTCTCTGTATCCCACGTGCCAAACACAGTGCCTGGCCTGTCATTCTCTTGATGAGTGTTGAATGAACAAATGAGTCAATCACTTAACGTGCTGACCATCATGACAGCCCTGAGTTAGGCAAGCTTCCCATTCCTACTTCCATTTCGCAAGTGAAGAACTCAGACTTGGAAACGTAAAGGGACTTTCCATCGTATCAATTGCCTTTCTCATCCCACTGGTAATTCTATGAAGCAGAAATCATCCTGCTCTCTCTGGCCCCCAGACGTCATGCCCTGTGTTAGACATTGATCATATAGCTTGATTTCTTTAAAGGCAACTAAACTTCCTAGGAAAGAGCTAGTACAGCTCTTAGAACGATGCAGAAGTAAAGCCAGGATATTCCGGGGCTGTAGGGAGGAAACTGTCAGAGCCCAGAACCCGTGATGGTGAAAGATCCTCACAGTGGCCCTCAACCGAGGGCGATTCAGCCCCCCAGGGGACATTTGGCAATGTCTGAAGACATTCTTGGTTGTCATGACTTGGGGTTAGGTGGTCCTGGCATTGACTGGGTGGAGGTCAGGCATGCAGCTGCACGCCATACACAGGATGGCACCCAGAACAAAGACTTGTGTGGCCCAAACGTCAATGATGCAGAGATTGAGAAACCTGCTCTGAGAAGAGTCAGGAATTAAGTGGTCCCAGCAAGGGGAGTGGCAAACAGAGGAGAATGTGGGACCTCCTTAGGGGAACCAGTGTGCAGACTTCTGCAAGACCAGGCTGCGCTGACTGATGGAGATACTCAGTGACTTGCTAACAGCTTTGGCCTAATGATTTTGTGCATCCTGGAGCCCTGGGGTCTTTTGGAGGCAAATGTTCATGTAATGCGTTAGTTCTACCTCCAACTTCTGTGATACTTATGTGTTGGATTCATAGATGAAATATAAAAATGGCATATATAGACTATGCCAAGCAACCATAGATATGTGTATGCAAAATAATACCGAATGAAGAAAAGCAGAATGTAAAATGCCATGTGCGTACTAGTACATCTGTGTCCAATATAAAAGAATGTACACAGACAAGATCAGAAGAGTTTGAAATAACACAGAGTTTATATTCAGTTGTAATCTTTGTTAGTTACATTTTAACTTTAAGGTGTTTTACATAAACATCCACTTGAAGTTTCAAAAATCAGGAGTCTAGCCCTTCTTTCAGAGTCATACGTACCATCTGTTGAGATTTTCTACTCAGCCAAACATGGAACTGGGTGCTTTTTGGACATCATTACATTACACCCTAAATCATCCAATGAGATAGGCACTGTTGTGCCTGTTTTACAGATGAAAAGCCTGAAGCTTTGTGATTAAGTAATTGACCAAAGTCACAAAGCCAGCAAGTGCTGGGGCCAAATGTTCACCAACTCCTCTATGCCTGCTCCGGAGTGCATGGGACATGCTGTGTGACCAGATTTGGTGATCTCACACCATAGCCAATTTCATCAAAAAGCTACATGGAGTTCCCAATCTGAATCACTAACTAACTAACTCCCTGTATTACTCAGGGCTCTCCAGAGAAACAGAGCCGATAGAATATGTGTGTGCATTTGTGTGTGCATGCGTGTGTATGAGATTTGCTGTGGGAATTGGCTCATGCAATTATGGAGGTCAAGAAGTTCCATAATCTACCATCTGCAAGCAGAAAGTCAGGGGTATAATTCGGTCTGAGTCCAAAAGCCTGAGAACCAGGAGTGCTAATGTCTGAAGGCAGGAGAAGATGAATGTCCCAGCTCAAGCAGAGAGAATGAATTTACCCTTCCTCTGTCTTTTTGTTCTATTCAGTCCCTCAGTGGATTGCAAATTTCCTACCTACATTGGTGAAGATGATCTTCTTTACTCAGTCTACTGATTCAAATGCTAATCTCATCCGAAAACACTCTCACCAGAAGTAATATTTTACCAGCTACCTGCACATCCCCTATCCCAGTCAAGTTGACACATAAAATTAACCACCACACTTCCTGTTTTGCAATTGGGCAGTTATGTGAGTGGTATCTCTGGGCGTCTTCTGTGGTCATAATTTTTTAGATTTCAGCTTTTACATAGTAAATATGACAATTTGTCTACAATGCACTAACGTTATGACCTAAATTTGGTCTCAATCATTTCAAAAAACCAAAATGAATTCTAAGTGGTATTTATATCAGTGTCCACAAAACAGAAGAAGTAGCTGAATATGTCACCCCAAAACATGATGGAGTTTTAACTACAAAGCATTCAAACTGTCTATTGCTGTGCCATGTAAAAATAGTTTACTTTTAAAATTTTCAAGCAATGATCACATTTTACTCCTTTCCTCATTTTTTTCATTGGTGATCTAATATTTCAGGTTTTTGAAATGTAAATGACACAGTGCTGTCATTTTATAGGACTCTGATTGCAAAGTTAAGGCTCAGAGGTCATGTATTTTCTGTGATAGGTATATGGCCCTGCAATTTGCCTTCTTTTGAGCCTGGGGAACATTTGGTTTGCTCTGTGGTTCTTACCTCAGGTCAGGGTCCGTGGAAGCCAGAGCCTGAGACAGGGATTTTGTGCACAGTGCTTATTGCAGATGTGCTGTCTCCAGGAAGAACTAGAAGACAGTGGGGGGATGCAGGATAGAGAAGGAGAGGAGCTGAGTAGGGATGTTACTCTTACCCCTAGTCGGGGGCTCTGGAACACAAACCTCACCCCAGTCTTCTCTCCCATTTAGGCAAGGGTGTCACCTTCCATACCCCCTGCCCATCAGTCAGGCAGCCATGGGTGTGGCCTGATGACTCCTGCGGGTGGGGACATAGCCTCCCCACTGATGGATCACCTATGAGCCAAGGACAATTAGTAACTAAACTCACAGCGCCCACGGTAGTGGGGAAAGAGAGAATGTGGAGGGGGCATGAGTGCACCAACGCAGTGAAGGGGATCAACATAGGGTCAACCAGAAACATGCACTAAAGTTATCACCTTTCTTTCTACGGTCAAGTTTTTCTAAAGAACACTGTATTATGAAAGATCCATGTGTAGAGCAAAAAATAATACCGACAGCAAGTGTACCTAGATACCTTTCTTACTAACCTCTCACTGTAATATGTTTTGTTTTTATCTTATTCCTATTCATAAATATGTGTGAGAGCATAATTACGTGACTTATCTCAATACATAATCCAAATTCATGGCTTCAAGTAATTGATAACGGCCAATTTGAACTGCCCTAATAGGTAAACCAGATTGGCCTCGTCTGGCCCCTTCTCCTGTGGTGTTTGGGATCTTTGTCACTCAACCAGGCTGCAGCTTTTCCTGTAAATGCAGTGGAAGAAGTACCTTAGTCTCATCAGGCTTCTCCACCCAGGGTGAAATCCATCTCGGCTGTCTTCATCCATCAGAGGAAGGTTCCTCCACGCCCAATACATCCTCATCTGTATCTTTTTAATTCGAATTTAGTGGAGAAAATCATTCTCCTTGGCCTCTTGCCTCTGACCAAACTAGTAAGGCCCTTGGAGGAACCAAAGTTTGTCTTTGACAGTCCCCATAGCAACAAGCAGCCTAGCAGCCTCTCCTCTGACACCAAGCGCTTTCAGTTAACGGCTGTTCCAAAAAGCTTGCTCTGTATCAGAACATTACTTTTTAAAACACATTTAATTAGAGTTTGACAAGGATTTTATTCAAAGCTATAAAGCAGTTTCACCACAGTGATTCGTAAATATCTCGATGCGGTTTATGATTATTGTCCTTAATTTACCCTGTAATCACCATCATCAGCCTAACGATATGATGAATGATGCAGAGGTCTGTGTGAAGATTTACATGTTTAAGATGTAAAAACATTTAGAGAAAATAATGCCGCGTGAAGAATCTTCATGGATACAGATTTGAAAGGTGAATTGGCATGTCAAGACCTGAATGATAAATTTGTAGCGCGTTTCTCTGTTTCCCACTTGTGCTATGGTGTGAGTCCCACACAGCATCAAAGTGTGGCTGCAATATTTTTTAGCTACTCTTGAAACGCAGCGCACTTCTCATCAGCTAGTGAGTCTCCATCATCTGTTCTGCCGCTGTAGGGCCTTTTGCAAATTCCACCTGGACATCATCCCCTTCTCTCACATGGTAGCTTAAAATGTACCGATCAAAGATGGCTGATGACTCAGCTATTGGCAACCACTGAGAGAAGCCAGGCTGCGCAGCAGAGAGAAGCTTCTTCACGCTCAGCCCCTCGTGTTGTGGAGCACCTCATTCACTTAGGTGCCCTGCAGTTACTGCTGCCAAATTTGCCCATGAGAGAGGCCGTGAAATGAAGAGAGGCCAAGAGGGTGATTTCATGTTTAGTAAGTGAGAGTGTCAGCTAATGTGCATCCACCGTGTAAGGGATGGGCCTCCAAATCCTGGAATCCTTTTCATGTGCTTATGGGCTCATCAGTAAAATTCACAGTGATGGATGATGAACATAGCTTGGGGAAAACTGGAGGCGTTTTATAAAGACGAGAGCTTGCCAGCCAGCCAAGGAGGCTGGATTCCTACTGGGACTCTATCAGTCTCTCTTCAGAGCCAACATTCACACTTGCTGAATGTCTGCACCTAACCAAACAGGAGGTTAGTTCTCCTGTTGGGGTTCATGAAAGCACAATAGCAGTCCTGTCTGCCAAGGCAAGGAGAGCCTTTCTCTGGTGGGGAATTGTCTGCAGGGACAATGGGTAGCAGCAAGGAGAGATCCTTCCCTCCAATGCTTGAAAAATGAGCACACAGATGAAATCCAGCATCCTAGGCTGGAAAATCTCCATAGCAACACATTCTGGCTCTAACCCTCTTGGTCCCAAACTTCCAAACCAGACCTTTTCAAAGAACCGTGAGGTAAGGAGATGTATGTATTACAAAGACGCACTCTTTCCCTTTTTCTTTCTCCTCAGATCCCACTACCTGCCCACCCCATCCAAACACCCTGACAACCACGCTCACACGTCTACCCACGGAATTTTAGAGAGGAAAAACATCTTCCATGCCTCTATCTCCCAGGGCAGATAGCTTTATCCCAAGAGTCTTCATCTGATGAGGAAAGACAATCAACAAAAGTCATAATTTTAAACACAATAGCCATTTTACAGTAAAACAGCAAAGTAATTTCCCAAAATAATGGCCCTAAGTATCTGGGAAGAGGAGACTCTGTCTCTGTGTTTCCCCCCATCGCTAGTTTCATGAGCAATTAACCCTGTATTTCCATGCTCAGGCAAGTCAAATAACCTTTGCAGAGCTGGTTGAAGGTGCTGGGAGCAGAGGTAGTCTTGAACTGCATGGCAAGAATGGGCCTGAAGTGCCCAGGTGGGTGAGAGAGTCCATTTTACCAAAGTAACTAATCTGGGCCAAAGCAGGCAGAACAGTGCAGCTAGCCTTTCCAGAAGTCAACAGCAGATAAAGGGAGAGACATCTAGACCACTGGGTCTCAGGCTCAGCATGTATCAGAATCATCTGAAAGATAAGTTAAAACACCAGCTGCTGGGTGCTAGCTCCAGAGTTTGTGAATTTGTGGGACTGTGATGAGGCTGGAGGGTCTGGGTTTCTAGAAAGCTCTCAGGTGAAGCTCATGTGCTGGCCCACAGACCCCTCTCATTGGTCTCTATGCCTTGCAGTGACCTGCTCTGTCCTTTCTGTCCTCAGGGGCTGCTGAAGCGAGGGGTGGGAGAATGATGAATGAGTGTGCTAATGCAAATTACTGTTCACTACTCATGTAATCCTCCAGGCAGTCCTGTAAAATAGGTCTGATTTTTCCCATCTTTCTGATGAGCAAACTGGCTTAGAGAGGTTATTTCTCAAGTTCACACACTTCAGTGTCTGTCAGAGTGGATTTAATTGAGCTGGGGTCCCAGGATCAGGTTTTCTATAGCTTCCAGGTGATGGTAATACGCAGTGTGGGCTGGAAGTCACTGATCTGAGACGTCCACACTCTGAACCAGCTGCCAGAACAAGAGACTGTTGACCCCATAGTGTGAGGACGCTTCCCCACCATTTGCAGTGGAATGTGAGGGTTTCCAAAGTCATCTTTTTGAAGAGATTTTTTTTTTTTCCATATTCTGGTATTAGAAGAGTTATGAGGATAGGAAGCCTAGCAGGCAAAGACATTGAGAAAAAGTTGTTTTTAAAACAGAATTTGAATGTCATTCCAGGCTACTGACTTCTTTTGGCCCTCTGGAAACATTAGACCCAGTTTCTAGAACAATCACACTTAGGGGCATGAGTGGCCATCCTACCCTGCACCCAGGTATAAGTTGACCGGTGGATATGACTCCTCTTTTCCCCCAGTGTACCAACCATGGTTACTGCAGGGAATAAATGGTCCACTCTAAGTAAGACAATTGAAGATTGTCCAATAAAGGTGCTACCTGCAAAGCTGGGGGTGAATTGCACAAGAAATAGTGCAATACCCAGAAGGAGAGAAAGCAACAGAGGTGACTATTTTGAGAGGAACAGTGGCCTTTGGTTAAGGTTGGTATGAAGCTACCCCACAAGGAGGAAGCCAGCAGAATAAATATCCCAGCACCATGGTATGCCGGCCAGTGTTTAATCATTGGCCCTCTGGAGAAAAAATATTTGTAGCATTTACCCATTTTCTGGGTATTAAATACTGTCCCCATGGCTTATTTCAAGCTATCAATGTGAGGTCGCCAGATGCAGAATTGGCAGTAGATGTGCACAGTCACCTCTCGTGAGCCACCGTGAGCAGGCTGTAGCCCAGCACTGCCCCAACCTCATTCATCCCCCTTCACCCCAGTCTCCTGCGGACTTCCCCACTGACCACACCCAGCTGGAAGCCAGCAGTGAAGGGAGTCCACTGACCGAGTCCATGGACAGCCTGTCAGTCGACCAGGATGGGAGACCATCGACAAGAGGAGGAGGAGGAGGAGAGCTTCGAAAAAGTGCCCTGGGAGAAGCCATTCAGCCTTTTCCTCCAGGCTCCCTGGCTCTCACGGACCCCCATGTGCCCACCTCAGCCTCTTCTGGATTATGGCGTGAAATGCCTGTGTGCTGCCTACATGAACCAAGTGACACTGCCAGGGAGATAAATTTGGCATAGGCTGAAATTTGAAAAGCAAGAGGACAGCCCACCTGAAGACTTGCATCCCCTGGGCTTTTTTCTTTATTTCATCACATGAAGAGGGGAATAAGTAGAGACGATCTGGTTGTGGAGAGTCCAGAGGCATTTATTGAACCTCATGTGGGTTAGAAACCTTCACATAGTCCTGGCTCATTTTCTAAGTATTCACTGGGTCCCTACTGTGTGCAGGACGCTGTGCAAGAGCTGAAACCTGTTACTCCCCAGAGTAAGCAGTGAGTTTGCCAGGACTCCTCCTCTACACTCTCTTTCCCAGTGGTCCTTTGCCAGTCAGTTCTGCCAGGAAATAGAAACTGTTCTAGGTCTTTCTAACAGAAGCAAGCTGATTGAGGGGATTGGTGACAGAGGGATGGGCGAGCTGGGGAGCACAGAGGGACAGGTTAGCAGCAGCAGAAGCTGCTACCACCCCTAGAGCTGGGAAAGCAATGGGAAGAGGTAGAGTTGCCAGGGTCTGGAAGTTTAGTGGAGGTTGCTGCACAAAAATGATATGGCTGCTGATAGAAATGCCATGAGAACTAGAGGGTAAAGGGGAATATTCTGGGTGTCCCTTCTCCCACCCTCTAATCTCTTGCTTGTTCTAATTGGCTTCACCTATGCAGATGCTGTGAAATGCAGTTCTGTCTGCACAGAGCAGGCGGAGGGGAGACAGATGGAGTCCAAGCAGGCTCTCGACCTTGTGATGCATTTGTGCATTGGAGGTCTCAAGCTAGATCACTTTTTTTTGATTTGGGAGTCCAGGGAAGCAAATTAGTCATAGAGGGATTGAGTAGTCAGAGCTAGCCCCATTAGCTTAAATTCTAGGTACCTGAGTCATCGGTCTTTTACAGCGGTGTGTTAGTCAGGATTCTCGAGAGAAAACTAATAGGTGATAGAGAGATAAATGATAGGTGATAGAAGAGGGAATTTATGTATTTATGTATTTATTTATTTTGAGATGGAGTCTGGCTCTGTCACCCATGATGGAGTGCAGTGGTATGACCTCAGCTCACTGCAGGCTCCACCTCACGGGTTTGAGTGATTCTCCTGCCTCAGCCTCCCGAGTAGCTGAAACTACTCAGGTGTGCACTACCACACCCAGCTTTTGTGTGCGTGTGTGTCTTTAGTAGAGATGGGGTTTCACCATGTTGGCTGGGCTGCTCTCGAACTCCTGACCTCAGGTGATCTGTCCACCTTGGCCTCCCAAAGTGCTGGCGTTGCAGGCGTGAGCCACTGCACCCGGCCAGAAGAGGGAGTTTATTATGGGAATTGGCTCACATGATTATGGAGGCCAAGAAGTCCCACGATCTGCCGACTGCAAGGCAGAGAATCAGGAAAACGAATTCAGTCTGAGTCCCAAGACCTGAGAACAAGGAGAGCTGATCCTGTAACTCCCAGTCTGAGGCTGAAGGCCTAAGAACCAGGAGCGCCAGTGTCTGAAGGCAGGAAAAGGTGGGTGTCCCAGCTCAAGCAGAGGGAGTGAAATTATCCTTCTCCTACCTTTTTGTTTTATCTTGGTCCTCAATGTGATGCCTGCCCACCGAGGGAAGGGTTATCTCCTTTACTCAATCCATTGACCCCAAGGCCAATCTCTTCTGAAAACACCCTCACAGGCAAACCCAGGAATAATGCTTTCCCAGCAATCTGGATAGCCCTTAGCCCAGTCAAGTTGACACCTACAGTTCCATCAGTCTGTGTCACTCCGCCGCCCTCTTCCTTATAGATCCCACCTCATCCCCTTCCCTTCCTGCATGTCCCATCCACCTCCTCTCCCCAGGCAGGATGGAGACACCAAGAGACCTCCGGACCCCCATCCCCATCTGGTAAACCCACACAGTGGAACTCTGATAGCTGACTGTTACACAAGCAGACTGCTTGGTGTACCATGCCTTGTTCTCTAAGCTCTCTGATATATTTAGTGGGTGTTGATGTCTCTGCTTTGGTGGAGAGGAAACTGACCCCACTGTGAGTTGTTGGCTTGTCCAAGGTCACCCAACGCATTCGCAGGAGTTCCAGAATTGGAACCCAAATCTCCTGAGTCATGGCCAAGTGACGAGCTCCATTGCACTATGTGGCTCTTTGTGGCTATAAAAAGATCCATCTCTGGAGAGAGCCTCCTCCAAGGCTTGCTGAGATAAGCTAGACGCTGGCCCTGTGTGTGTGCCTTAACCGGGCAGTGAGCCACCAGTCCCGATAGGAAGAGTGACTCTCGTGGGGAGAGGAAGAAAAAAGAATGCTCCAAGGAGTCGGAGGAGGCAGCCTTTTACCTTAAACGGCCCATGCTCAGATCAAGACATGGCACAATTATTGTGTCTATATTGTAGCCTGATCTGCCACAAGTTGAGAAAAAATCTCTTTTTCAATTGCATAACTATTTGTAGCATTTGCCAATTTTCTCGGTGTAAACACTTTTGCTGTGGCCTGTTTCAAGGTACCAACAGGAGGTCACTGGACACCGAATCTGGGGGAGATGTGCACAATAACAGCTCGGGAGCTGGTCTGAGCCGTCTCCAGCCCACCACATCCTTCACCTTACTCACCCCACCCCTGTCAATGCCCCCATCTTTAGGCAAGGACTATGACTATCATACTAACAAGAGTTCTCCATCTAGAGTTTATCATGTGTGATACCTATCTCAGTGAAGTAAGATTCTGATGCCCTCGTGTATGAAATGGGTTTGGATATTATCTTTGTTGTGTAATGTCATGCCTAGAAATAAACAGGACCCGTCCTTACAGGCACTAAGTGTACCATCACAACATCTGCTGCCCAGTTTTGAGATTAAGGGCGTGACGCTGCCTGGGTTCACATCTTCTCTTTGACACTTACTAGCTGTGTAACCTCAGGCATTTACCTACCTTCTCTGTGACTTAATTTTCCCATCTAACTAATGGGTATACTGGTAATATGAATCTTATAGGTAGTTATGAAGATTATTTAGAAGATGCCAAGCACTTAAAATAGTGCCTACTAGCAATCGAGGGCATAAGTAGCCCCTAATAAATGTTAAATGGCATCATTACTACATGCTGGCAGGCCAAAGGTGCATCTGTTAACAGATGGGGAAGGTACGGCAGGGGTAAGTTTGCACTTGGGCCATTCACAGGTGTAGAGAGAATCAGCAAAGAGCATGTAGAAAGATACTATCATCTCAGGAAAAGGGTGTTGACAGCACTTAGTTCAACCACTTAGTTCAAGCTTGCCCTTTGCCCAAAGGGCAAATCCCTTCCACCGCATCTGTGCCTGCTTGAACACGTGCAGTACAGGGATCTCATTAGTTCTCAAGGCTTCTTGGTCCACTTTCAGCCCTCTCTGATGTGTGCACCTCCCCACCGTCCCCCAATTCCGAATCAGAATTAGCCTTCCAGCAGTGCAGAGCTCATTGGTCCTAATTAGTCTTTCTGGAACCTCACGGAAAAGTTTGATTCCTCCTCTGCCTGAGGAGACATCACAGAACTGCCATAGCTCTGAAAGTTGACCCCTCAGGAAACCTGGTGCTCTGAGGATCTCAACACTCAAAACCACTACACAGGCCCTCAGGCATCATGGGACAGGGCCAACCAGGTTCTGTTCTGTGTGGCTGGTTCAGCTTGTATGCTGCCCCTTGACTTGGGGAGGGAGGCACCTTCCCTAGCAATCTCACTGGGACTGCACACAAATAAAAAATAAGCCAACTCTAGCCCAAAAGTAAGGTGGTAGGAGGATGATGTCTTCTATGATAACTCCTCAAGTATTTGAAGACAGACCCTGATCCATGTGAGGTATTTCTTCCAAAGGCTAAATATTCCAAAAGGCTTCTACAGAAAAGAGTAGGGAGGATTATTAGTGATGAGTTTGGCTCGGGCATCAAATCCTCGGATCCCCCACTTGCAATCCATGTGATGTGGGGCAGGTCACGTAGTTCCTGAAGATCAGTTTCCTCAACTGTAAAGGGGGGAAATAATAGTATACACCTCACAGGATTGTTGGAAAAATGAATGTGTTAGAGCAAAGTTTGGTGCCCAGTAAATACTCAAAGAATCCTGTCCTCAAGGTGCTCACATTCTGTCCATAGACGTGCATTACCTCTACCCTGCACCTATCACATTGTACTAAACATATGCATGTATATATTTCACCCAGCTGCTTCCTGGTGCTTCCAGGCACCTTAATTTCTTCACCTTGATTTCCAATGCCTGAGCCTTTCAAGATGTTCAATACCCCTTTAATGGATTAATGAGCAAACAAATGAAGAAACTCATGTATTCACAACACTGCTTGCATCTAACATGCAATGTTAGGTTTTGTAAAGCAAAATCATCTTCTGCAGATGAACTACAAGTGGTTGTGTATCTAGAAACTCACGCCCAATTGTTTTTCCTTCTGAAGGCATGCAGGGAAAGGGAATAACATGGGGCTCTAGGGTCAGAGTCCATCATGGAGATTAAATGACAAGCAGTTCCTCCAGAAAGCCCGAGAAGGCAAGGCCAAGGGACACTGTTGATGGAAAGGTGGCCCCTGCATCTGGATGGGCCCTGGTCATGCTGCTGGGAAACCAGGAGCGGCTGTCAGTCACCCCTCCCGAGGCACTCCAGCCAGCATGAGAAATGCAACACTTTCCCAGCATTTCTTCCTTGCCCTCCAGGGAAATGGACCTTGACAATGGCTTTGATCAGTCCCGTCACTACACTTTCAGAGGTTTTCCTTCAATGAACTCCTTTTATTAAGTAAAAAAGCAAGTCCAAAATGTGGCACTAACAAGAGGAATAATTCAGAAAATTGAAGCAATGTTCACTCAAATACCTCAGGCAAAAACAAAAAAAGAGTACCTTCCACATGACAAGTCTCGGGGAACTGAAGCAAGAATAATTTTATTTTTGCCCGCAGTATCCATTCAGTCCAATTCTATGAATACTTACTGCACACCCAGTAAATCCCCAGTGCCACATTTGGGGCCGTGGGATCACCGAAGTGGGAGGCAGCTCCCTCCACGCAGCTAGTAGCCCCATGGATGGATTTGGGTGCACTCCTCAACCCCTGCTCTCTCTGAGATAGAAACCCAGTTCACTGCCCTGAATTATCCATCGGCCACCTGCTCATCCCGCCTCGGCTGTATGTTCACCTGTCACTTAGATGAAGTGTCATCAAATGGTGTCTGCCACCTACTTAATTTAGCATCCTCCCAACTTCCCTGCAGATTTTATTTGGGCTTTGTTCGGGGAATGCACTGCAGATGGCTCATGGCGAGGGATTCTGTTTCACACCAGCTGTTGTGCTCTGGGAGGCTGAACTGAGTCCCGTTCCATGAGCTCTGGCCAGGCTCCTGTACTCGTTAGACCACCTGAGGAGCTGCCCTAGCAAGAGCCTGCCAGTGTCACTGTGTGTGTCCTCGGGCTGCCGGGCTGCTGTGAACATGGCCAGCCGGGACCTGTGGCCTCAGGCGCTCACACAATTATAGGACGAGCAAGGGACTCCACCGATGACTCCAAAGCCTTCTAACTCACCAGGTTCTTCCCTGCATTCTGCCAGGTTCAGTCCTTGTTCATCTCATCTCATTCTTCATCCTTGTTCTTGGCAACCTCATTCACCTTCTTCTTCTTTTTTTTTTATTATTTTTTTTTATTATACTTTAAGTTCTAGGGTACATATGCATAACGTGCAGGTTTGTTACATATGTATACTTGTGCCATGTTGGTGTGCTGCACCCATCAACTCGTCAGCACCCATCAGTTCATCATTTATATCATGTATAACTCCCCAATGCAATCCCTCCCCCCTCCCCCCTCCCCATGATAGGCCCCAGTGTGTGATGTTCCCCTTCCCGAGTCCAAGTGATCTCATTGTTCAGTTCCCACCTATGAGTGAGAGCATGCGGTGTTTGGTTTTCTGTTCTTGTGATAGTTTGCTAAGAATGATGGTTTCCAGCTGCATCCATGTCCCTACAAAGGACGCAAACTCATCCTTTTTTATGGCTGCATAGTATTCCATGGTGTATATGTGCCACATTTTCTTAATCCAGTCAGTCACAGATGGACATTTGGGTTGATTCCAAGACTTTGCTATTGTGAATAGTGCCGCAATAAACATACGTGTGCATGTGTCTTTGTAGTAGAATAATTTATAATCCTTTGGGTATATACCCAGTAGTGGGATGGCTGGGTCATATGGTACATCTAGTTCTAGATCCTTGAGGAATCGCCATACTGTTTTCCATAATGGTTGAACTAGTTTACAATCCCACCAACAGTGTAAAAGTGTTCCTATTTCTCCACATCCTCTCCAACACCTGTTGTTTCCTGATTTTTTAATGATTGCCGTTCTAACTGGTGTGAGATGGTATCTCATTGTGGTTTTGATTTGCATTTCTCTGATGGCCAGTGATGATGAGCATTTTTTCATGTGTCTGTTGGCTGTATGAATGTCTTCTTTTGAGAAATGTCTGTTCATATCCTTTGCCCACTTTTTGATGGGGTTGTTTGTTTTTTTCTTGTATATTTGTTTGAGTTCTTTGTAGATTCTGGATATTAGCCCTTTGTCAGATGAGTAGATTGCAAAAATTTTCTCCCATTCTGTAGGTTGCCTGTTCACTCTGATGGTAGTTTCTTTTGCTGTGCAGAAGCTCTTTAGTTTAATGAGATCCCATTTGTCAATTTTGGCTTTTGCTGCCGTTGCTTTTGGTGTTTTAGACATGAAGTCCTTGCCCATGCCTATGTCCTGAATAGTACTACCTAGATTTTCTTCTAGGGTTTTTATGGTATTAGGTCTAACATTTAAGTCTCTAATCCATCTTGAATTAATCTTCGCATAAGGAGTAAGGAAAGGATCCAGTTTCAGCTTTCTACTTATGGCTAGCCAATTTTCCCAGCACCATTTATTAAATAGGGAATCCTTTCCCCATTTCTTGTTTCTCTCAGGTTTGTCAAATATCAGATGGCTGTAGATGTGTGGTATTATTTCTGAGGACTCTGTTCTGTTCCATTGGTCTATATCTCTGTTTTGGTACCAGTACCATGCTGTTTTGGTTACCGTAGCCTTGTAGTATAGTTTGAAGTCAGGTAGCGGTGATGCCTCCAGCTTTGTCCTTTTGACTTAGGATTGTCTTGGTAATGCGGGCTCTTTTTTGGTTCCATATGAACTTTAAAGCAGTTTTTTCCAATTCTGTGAAGAAACTCATTGGTAGCTTGATGGGGATGGCATTGAATCTATAAATAACCTTGGGCAGTATGGCCATTTTCACGATATTGATTCTTCCTATCCATGAGCATGGTATGTTCTTCCATTTGTTAGTGTCCTCTTTGATTTCACTGAGCAGTGGTTTGTAGTTCTCCTTGAAGAGGTCCTTTACATCCCTTGTAAGTTGGATTCCTAGGTATTTTATTCTCTTTGAAGCAATTGTGAATAGAAGTTCATTCCTGATTTGGCTCTCTGCTTGTCTGTTACTGGTGTATAAGAATGCTTGTGATTTTTGCACATTAATTTTGTATCCTGAGACTTTGCTGAAGTTGCTTATCAGCTTAAGAAGATTTTGGGCTGAGACGATGGGGTTTTCTAAATATACAATCATGTCATCTGCAAACAGGGACAATTTGACTTCTTCTTTTCCTAACTGAATACCCTTGATTTCTTTCTCTTGCCTGATTGCCCTAGCCAGAACTTCCAACACTATGTTGAATAGGAGTGGTGAGAGAGGGCATCCCTGTCTTGTGCCAGTTTTCAAAGGGAAGTTTTCCAGTTTTTGCCCATTCAGTATGATATTGGCTGTGGGTTTGTCATAAATAGCTCTTATTATTTTGAGGTACGTTCCATCTATACTGAATTTATTGAGCGTTTTTAGCATGAAGGGCTGCTGAATTTTGCCAAAAGCCTTTTCTGCATCTATTGAGACAATCATGTGGTTCTTGTCTTTGGTTCTGTTTATATGCTGGAATACGTTTATTGATTTGTGAATGTTGAACCAGCCTTGCATCCCAGGGATGAAGCCCACTTGATCATGGTGGATAAGCTTTTTGATGTGCTGCTGAATCCGGTTTGCCAGTATTTTATTGAGGATTTTTGCATCGATGTTCATCAGGGATATTGGTCTAAAATTCTCTTTTTTTGTTGTGTCTCTGCCAGGCTTTGGTATCAGGATGATGTTGGCCTCATAAAATGAGTTAGGGAGGATTCCCTCTTTTTCTATTGATTGGAATAGTTTCAGAAGGAATGGTACCAGCTCCTCCTTGTACCTCTGGTAGAATTCAGCTGTGAATCCATGTGGTCCTGGACTTTTTTTGGTGGGTAGGCTATTAATTGTTGCCTCAATTTCGGAGCCTGCTATTGGTCTATTCAGGGATTCAACTTCTTCCTGGTTTAGTCTTGGGAGAGTGTAAGTGTCCAGGAAATTATCCATTTCTTCTAGATTTTCTAGTTGATTTGCGTAGAGGTGTTTATAGTGTTCTCTGATGGTAGTTTGTATTTCTGTGGGGTCGGTGGTGATATCCCCTTTATCATTTTTAATTGCGTCTATTTGATTCCTCTCTTTTCTTCTTTATTAGTCTTGCTAGCGGTCTGTCAATTTTGTTGATCTTTTCAAAAAACCAACTCCTGGATTCATTGATTTTTTGGAGGGTTTTTTGTGTCTCTATCTCCTTCAGTTCTGCTCTGATCTTAGTTATTTCTTGCCTTCTGCTAGCTTTTGAGTGTGTTTGCTCTTGCCTCTCTAGTTCTTTTAATTGTGATGTTAGAGTGTCAATTTTAGATCTTTCCTGCTTTCTCTTGTGGGCATTTAGTGCTATAAATTTCCCTCTACACACTGCTTTAAATGTGTCCCAGAGATTCTGGTAGTTGTATCTTTGTTCTCATTGGTTTCAAAGAACATCTTTATTTCTGCTTTCATTTCGTTATGTACCCAGTAGTCATTCAGGAGCAGGTTGTTCAGTTTCCATGTAGTTGAGTGGTTTTGATTGAGTTTCTTAGTCCTGAGTTCTAGTTTGATTGCACTGTGGTCTGAGAGACAGTTTGTTATAATTTCTGTTCTTTTACATTTGCTGAGGAGTGCTTTACTTCCAATTATGTGGTCAATTTTGGAATAAGTGTGATGTGGTGCTGAGAAGAACGTATATTCTGTTGATTTGGGGTGGAGAGTTCTATAGATGTCTATTAGGTCCGCTTGGTGCAGAGATGAGTTCAATTCCTGGATATCCTTGTTAACTTTCTGTCTCGTTGATCTGTCTAATGTTGACAGTGGAGTGTTGAAGTCTCCCATTATTATTGTATGGGAGTCTAAGTCTCTTTGTAAGTCTCTAAGGACTTGCTTTATGAATTTGGGTGCTCCTGTATTGGGTGCATATATATTTAGGATAGTTAGCTCTTCCTGTTGAATTGATCCCTTTACCATTATGTAATGGCCTTGTCTCTTTTGATCTTTGATGGTTTAAAGTCTGTTTTATCAGAGACTAGGATTGCAACCCCCGCTTTTTTTTGTTCTCCATTTGCTTGGTAGGTCTTCCTCCATCCCTTTATTTTGAGCCTATGTATGTCTCTGCATGTGAGATGGGTCTCCTGAAGACAGCAGACTGATGGGTCTTGACTCTTTATCCAGTTTGCCAGTCTGTGTCTTTTAATTGGAGCATTTAGTCCATTAACATTTAAGGTTAATATTGTTATGTGTGAACTTGATCCTGCCATTATGATATTAACTGGTTATTTTGCTCAGTAGTTGATGCAGTTTCCTCCTAGCCTCGATGGTCTTTACATTTTGGCATGTTTTTGCAATGGCTGGTACCAGTTGTTCCTTTCCATGTTTAGGGCTTCCTTCAGGGTCTCTTGTAAGGCAGGCCTGGTGGTGACAAAATCTCTAGCATTTGCTTATCTGTAAAGGATTTTATTTCTCCTTCACTTATGAAACTTAGTTTGGCTGGACATGAAATTCTGGGTTTAAAATTCTTTTCTTTAAGAACGTTGAATATTGGCCCCCACTCTCTTCTGGCTTGTAGAGTTTCTGCCGAGAGATCTGCTGTCAGTCTGATGGGCTTCCCTTTGTGGGTAACCCGACCTTTCTCTCTGGCTGCCCTTAAGATTTTTTCCTTCATTTCAACTTTGGTGAATCTGGCAATTATGTGTCTTGGAGTTGCTCTTCTGGAGGAGTATCTTTGTGGCGTTCTCTGTATTTCCTGAATTTGAATGTTGGCCTGCCCTACTAGGTTGGGGAAGTTCTCCTGGATGATATCCTGAAGAGTGTTTTCCAACTTGGTTCCATTTTCCCCCTCACTTTCAGGCACCCCAATCAGACGTAGATTTGGTCTTTTTACATAATCCCATACTTCTTGCAGGCTTTGTTCATTTCTTTTTCTTCTTTTTTCTTTTGGTTTCTCTTCTCGCTTCATTTCATTCATTTGATCCTCAATCGCTGATACTCTTTCTTCCAGTTGATCGAGTCGGTTACTGAAGCTTGTGCATTTGTCACGTATTTCTCGTGTCATGGTTTTCATCTCTGTCATTTCGTTTATGACCTTCTCTGCATTAATTAGTCTAGCTGTCAATTCTTCCACTCTTTTTTCAAGATTTTTAGTTTCTTTGCGCTGGGTACGTAATTCCTCCTTTAGCTCTGAGAGGTTTGATGGACTGAAGCCTTCTTCTCTCATCTCATCAAAATCATTCTCTGACCAGCTTTGATCCGTTGCTGGCGATGGGCTGTGCTCCTTTGCAGGAGGAGATGCGCTCTTATTTTTTGAATTTCCAGCTTTTCTGCCCTGCTTTTTCCCCATCTTTGTGGTTTTATCTGTCTCTGGTCTTTGATGATGGTGACGTACTGATGGGGTTTTGGTATAGGTGTTCTTCCTGTTTGATAGTTTTCCTTCTAATAGTCAGGACCTTCAGCTGTAGGTCTGTTGGAGATTGCTTGAGGTCCACTCTAGACCCTGTTTCCTGGGTATCAGCAGCAGAGTTTGCAGAAGATAGAATATTGCTGAACAGCGAGTGTACCTGTCTGATTCTTACTTTGGAAGCTTCCTCTCAGGGGTGTACTCCACCCTGCGAGGTGTGGGGTGTCAGACTGCCCCTAGTGGGGGATGTCTCCCAGTTAGGCTACTCAGGGGTCAGGGACCCACTTGAACAGGCAGTCTGTCCCTTCTCAGATCTCAACCTCCGTGTTGGGAGATCCACTGCTCTCTTCAAAGCTGTCAGACAGAGTCGTTCGCGTCTGCACTGGCCTCTGTTGCTTCCCCTCTTATTTTTTAGCTGTGCCCTGTCCCCAGAGGCGGAGTCTACAGAGACAGGCAGGTTTCCTTGAGCTGCTGTGAGGTCCACCCAGTTCGAGCTTCCCAGTGGCTTTGTTTACCTACTTAAGCCTCAGCAATGGCGGGCGCCCCTCCCCCAGCCTCGCTGCTGCCTTGCGGTTAGATTGCCGCAGACTGCTGTGTTAGCAAGGAGGGAGGCTCCGTGGGCGTGGGACCCTCCTGGCCAGGTGTGGGATATATTCTCCTGGTGTGCCGGTGTGCTTACAGCGCAGTATTGGGGTGGGAGTTACCCGATTTTCCAGGTGTTGTGTGTCTCAGTTCCCCTGGCTAGGAAAAGGGATTCCCTTCCCCCTTGCGCTTCCCAGGTGAGGCAATGCCTCACCCTGCTTCAGCTTTCGCTGGTCGGGCTGCAGCAGCTGACCAGCACCAATTGTCCGGCACTCCCTAGTGAGATGACCCCAGTACCTCAGTTGAAAATGCAGAAATCATCGGTCTTCTGTGTCGCTCGCGCTGGGAGTTGGAGACTGGAGCTGTTCCTATTTGGCCATCTTGCTCCTCCCCCAGGATGAACTCATTCATCTTCTTATCTTTAAGTACCACAGCCTGGCAGTTCCTAAGTCTACATCTGCAACCCCTCTCCTGGCTCTACCTGTGGGTGTCCTCACTGGCCACCTGCATCATGCAGTTTCACATACCTTATCATCATGAGAGCAGGGCCAACCATATCCTAAAAGACACAATCCCTAATATTAAAATCTTGAAATATCAAAATCTCTGAAGTCTGAAAGAGCAAAATCTCTAAAGTCTGAAATTCCAAAAATCACAATCCTGAAGGAATAAAATTCTGAATATTGAAATCCTGAAAGCCGAATTCTGGAGAAGGGGTTAGTTGAGTTTTCGGTTGTGTGCAGGATAGTTGCAAAACTATCACCTTGTTGATGTCCTTATTTGGAAATTAGATATATTTTCAGGAGATTCGTATGGGTGCCAAGTTGACAAGGGTGGACTTGGGGACCTAATATGAGGTATTAACTTGACTGGATTAAGGAATAAACCCGGTAAAACCTTAAACCTTTGGGGATTATGGCTCAACTCCCATAGATGCTCTTCTCTTCTGCAACATCTAAACCTTTCTCACCTAAGGCAGGACGCCAGCATCCCCCAACTCTTTCCCCTCTGAGGCTCCCCCACAACCACAGGGTCCTCATGTCCTGCTGGGTCTCCTTAGAATCCCTGCTCTTCTTTGTCCCAGCCACCCACTGCCATAGGTCCTTTCCTTTTCCATTGAGAAGGCTGTAATATAACTTTCTGTAAGGACCTCTCTGTGTTGAATCCCAGCACCCTTGCCCCAATCCATTCCCCAATGTACTGCCAGACCACAGATTTTTGAAACACAGATTTAATTGTGATATCCCTTGCTCAGAGCCCCACGATGGCCCATCTGCAGCAGTAGCGATCTTCATAACCAGCAATCAGTCCACTCTTGCTGGGTGCCAGCCCCTTCAAAGTAATTTGCCTGTTGTGCTCGTATCCACCTCTCACAACAACCTAAGAAGAAAGTACTGTCATTATCCTCCCCCTAACCTTTTCTTTTTTTTCTGTTTTTGAAATGGAGTCTTGCTCTGTCGCCCAGGCTGGAGTGCAGTGGTACAATCTCAGCTCACTGCAACCTCCGCCTTCTGGGTTCAAGTGATTCTCCTGCCTCAGTCTCCCAAATAGCTGGGATTACAGGCATGTGCCACCACGCCCAACTAACTTTTTTGTATTTTTAGTAGAGATGGGGTTTCACCATGTTGGCCAGGCTGGTCTCTATCGCCTGACCTCAGGTGATCCACTTGCCTTGGCCTCCCAAAGTGCTGGGATTACAGGCATGAGCCACCACACCCAGGCATTATCCCCATTTTTGAGACGAACAAACTGAGCCACAGAGAGGTCACTGAGCTAGGAAGTGATGGAGCCAGAGCTCATTCTCTGTCCATGTTCTTCATCCCTGGGCTACACGGTCTCTCAAGCTGTTATTCCTATAGCATAAGGGCAGTTTTCATTTTCACACAAAGCCTCATGTGGAATCCTGGAACGGTATACAAAACCGATGAAAGCGAGGGGTAGGGGGACGCAGGACCCAAAGACATGCCCATTCATGTCTCCTTTCCTTTTGTGGGCTTGAGGCCCCTTCTTGGGACTCCAGGGCTCCATAGGGCTGAAGTCTGGCCTTGCTGACCCCATAGTTCAGAAGTCGATTCCGGGCCTGAGTTCCAGGGGCTGTGGTCTACAAAGGGTCAAGGAGCTATGGAGAGGGGAAAGGCACCTGGAGCCGGGGTGTAAGAGCCAAAAGTACTGCCAGGGAGCCACTGGGAAGAAGGAGTCCAGCAAGGAAGGTGGAAGTCAGAGTAAGTCAGGTGTGAGAGAGGTGGGATCTGGGATGGGCCAGGAGTTCACGGTGCTGTGAGGGTGTGCTTGCTGCAGCCCAGGCAGGCAGATCCTCAGGCTGAGCTGCCTCTACTCATGAATCCTCCCATGTTCCACTCCCCAGAGCCTGCACACACCATGCCTCTGGTCTGGAGGCCCTTCCTTCCTGTTCCACCTGGCCTTGGCTGATGCCCACCCATGCCTTAAGACACTGCTTCTGTGCTGCCTCGTGAGCCAGGCCTTTCTCTGACTTTGCCAAGCTGAGTCCATCTTGTATTCCTCTGTGCATCCCACAACGCCAGAAGCACAACCCTTATGCTGGCATCTGGCCACATCTTTTGTTTATGGACTTTCCTCCATCCCTAGCCCCCTGACCCATCTCATTAGATTCATGGTGGATAGGGAACAGGTGTCACTATCTCTGAAAGCTCCTGAGGCAGAGAACCTCTGAACCATGAGTATGGTCAACTCAGTGGCTGGGAATGTGTTGCCTCCAGCTCTACCCACTAGGCAAGGCCTGACCTAGACAGATGTTTGATGATGGAACAAGGAATCATGGGAGCCTCAGGGAGCCCTTTGGAGGTTGCCTGGATGATATCCACATCATTCACCTTCACTCTGGGGCTGCCCTTGGATCAGCTCCGTTTTCTTCCTTCCTCCACCCCGTCAAGCTGACTCCCAGTCTGGCTCCCTGAGGTCAGCAGAGCCCCCCGACTTTTTCAGAGTCCAGTCTGCCTTAGACATGATCTTGTTCACCTCCTACCAGCTGTGCGTGCAGAGTGTCCTCAATGGTGCCTTGAGATTCCACCTGCTCAGGCACTGCTCCTGGCCACTGCCTCCCAAGGAGCTCTTCCCACCGTGATCACTGATGACTGCCTTGGGAAGCAACGCGCTGGTGGGCAAAGAGTGGGGTCTTTGGAACCAACCCAGGTGTGAATCTGGTGGAGCTTTCTCTCTCTGTATCCCAAATTCCTCATCTGTAAAAATCCAGGTTCTAAGGTTCACTTTCAGAAAGCAGCTTCTGAGGTTTTATGTGCTTCACACATTGCACTTAGAACAGTGTCAGGCACACACGGCGAAGGTTTCTTTAAAGATAATTGAAGAATGAATGATTATCTGAGAGAAGGCAGTGCCATGTGAGGTGCCTGACACCTGCACACAGCAGATTCCATGTAAGTGTAGGGATAATGGGCTTCGAATGGTAACCAACATTGTTCCCCAGAGTCTCCACCCCTTTGCCCTTTCTGGCATCCATCAGCCACACTTCCTGGGCTTATTGCCCCCGGGGAGGAATGAGATGGAGGAGCATAAAGTGAAAAATAGCATGTGGGTCTTTTTTTGGCTTTAGTTTCCAAAAGCCCTTGTGGAAAATACCTTGCCCTGGGCAAGGACAAAAAAAAAAAAAAAAAAAGATAAGAAATGGAGGTTGGGCACAGTGGTTCACGCCTGTAATCCCAGCACTTTGGGAGACCAAGGCAGGTGGATCATGTGAGGTCAGGAGTTCAAGACCAGCCTGACCAATATGGTGAAAACCCATTTCTATTAAAAATATAAAATTAGCCTAGTGTGGTGGCATATGCCTGTGATCCCAGCTACTTGGGAGACTGAGGCAGGAGAATCGCTTTAACCTGGGAGGTAGAGGTTGCGGTGAACTGAGATTGCACCATTGCAATCTAGCCTAGGCAACAAGAGCGAAATGCCAACTCAAAAAAAAAAAAAAAAAAAAGAAAAGGGATTTGTGGGGAGTAGAGTTTCTCTCAGAGCCAGAGAAGATGGAGGGGACAGGGATGAGCGCAGAGCTAGGGGAGTCCATCTGGAGAGAGTGGGCTGGTGCTCCCTGGGGGAGGTGCTGCTTCCACACAGAGACCTGAAGGGCCTGGGGGAGCTGAGCTCAGTGGGGGCTGACTGCTGGAAGTTTCCAGTGAGTACACATCGCCATCAGCCAGGATCTAGTTGGGGATCTGCAAAGGGCCAGAGGCCGCACTGGGGGTGGAGTCTTTGCCTGACTTTCACCTAATCGCAGTGTCCACTGTCTGCCACCCCGAGGGGCCAGGCCAGCTGTCCTTTCTGCTAGTGTCTGTCCCCAAGGATGTCCTGTGAGGGCAGCCAGACCTGCCTGCAAGCATCCAGAAACAGAGGGCTTTGCTGTGCCCTGGGACCAAGCTTGTCCTCTTCCTACTCACCCCATGGCAACAGCCCTTTCCAAGTCTCAGGACTCCCAGGAGCCCAAGGGGAGGAAGTGTGGCAGTGCGGGGCTATGGTGGTCCCACCCTTCATACAGGCGCCTGTTGGTCCAGTGGAGAGCCCCCTTGAGGCAAGACCATCACGAAACACCAGCCTGTTGCCATCACATCTGTTCTTCTCTTCAGAAGATATTTTTTACCTCAAATCTACTCCAATATCAATGGCCACCCACTGGTCACCATTACAACTTAAATAGCCCCCCAAAAGCCCCCGATTTGTGGGTGATCGCCATGACCCAAGACTCCTTGCCTTTGTGTGGACAGCCCCACTCCCATCACTGAAGTGGGATCCAGAGCTTCTGCCATCTTTGTCCACATCCCCAGTACATGTTCCTGTTCGTTACTGTCCCTTAAAATGAAGCACCCAAACTGGCCATGAGGCCTCTGTTTCCTACGGGACTACTTCTCCAACGCGGTGCCTTTAGCCTTTTAAGAGGAACCACTGCTGGGTCCGTTGTTTGTCCTCACTGCCCCCCACGTACTGTGCCCCCAACAGGAGGACGTTACCATGTCACCATGTAGCTAAAACTGGACTTCAGACATTTTCTTTGATTGTCAGCAAAGCCAAAATAATGAGCTCCCTTGGCTGAGAGAGTGAGCAATTCTTTATCTGAGACAAGAAACCATTCCCATGAAAACTAGATGGCATTATTAATACAGGTTTTCATAAACATCTAGGAGACATTTCATTTTGTATATCTTTTTTGGGTTTTTTTTTTTTTTGGCATCTGAGATTCTTCGGGCACTTTCACAAAGGGTTGTTCAGCTGCACAATGTCATCGTTTTAGTGGACACCTAGTACTTACTCCATATAGATCCCAACATTGAAAAGTCGTTTTCACTTACGTCTAATCAATCTACTGAAATGTCTTTCTGGTCACTGGTCAGGTGTGTTGGTGAGGAGGATACACTTGGTTCTTCTATCCCCAAAGTAGCCATTTTAAGGAATATGTATCCAGATACCCATCGTGGTAAGCTCCTGGCAGCTTAACCAAATGCTAAAAGGGGTTGCTGGGTGCAGCGAGAAATGCTTAAGAGGAGAAGGCGGGGGAAGCACCAGGCCGAGCACGAGGTGTGCTGTGCAGTGTGTCCCATGGTGGACAGCGCAAACCTGGGGCTGGAATGCCACGCTCCAGCAGACCGGGGAGGGAAATTTGGGAAATGCTGTTTTCCTTCCCCATGCTTCTCCGAAAGTCAGCGAGCAGAGTGCTCTGTTTTTATACTAAGTTATCCATTACACAGAAGCCTGAGTACCCAACCGGCTAGAATTTCAACAGAGGCTCATCTGTTTATTTTGGAGGCATAAAGCCTTCCTCTTCATCATCACTGACGGTAAGGGAACGTCAGTAAAGACTCATTTGTTTGACAACTGAGGTAAGGGAACATCAGTAAAGACTCCTTCATTTGATGCCTGGTTCCTGGGGCTCTCCTGGTATGGTGATGATTGGACCAGGATTTCCAGAAAGCCTAGCCAAGGCGCAGGCTGAGGAATAAAGATACGGATGTGAACCATCTGAGAAAGCATATCCCATGCATATCCACCGCCTGTTTTCAACGTGCAGTGGAGGGGCCGGTATGAGGGTGCAGGGGCAAAAGTTCATTACAGCTGAGTGTAAACTAGAGAAGGCACCCCCACATTCTGATGGGTACAGTCTTTTATGTTTCCAAAAGCAGCCCTTGCATGTATTATCCTACTTGATCCTAACAGTGATCATACCCTTACACAGACAAGAAAACTGAGGCTTAACGTGGGCCCATGATTTGCTCTGAGACTATCAAACTCCAAACCCAGGTTTTCTGACTCCAAATCCAGAGTTTTTACCAAAGTGACACACCGTCTTCAGAGAGCCAGGGAAAGACCTAGCACTGACTGAATACCTACTGTGTGTCTCACACATCGTTTCTCCCATTTCATCCTCTTGCAGTCCTGCCCAGTAAGCATGAACTTGACCATTTTTCTGAAGAGGAAGCAAGTTCGGTTTTAAACAATTTGACCAACTACAAAGTTGGGGGGATTTGGGGTTAAAACCCAGTTATACTAGCTTGCAAAGGCAATTTTCTCTCCTCTCTGCTGATCTAGTCATTGTATATTAGATATGAGAAAACAAAGACCCAAGAGGTTAAGTGACTTTCGTGATCACACAGCTGGCTCAGCTGAGAGCTGAAACCAAAATCTGACCCAGTACAACATGGGGGTCTGGGCCGGGTGATTGTCTAATCGTCACTTCCCTGAAATCAAACAAGACTATAATGAGGTACCTGCTTAGTGCTTCATAAGCAGCCCTAACATTTAGTAGAACAAAGTGTTGAAGGAGGTCTGGGACCTCAAAATGCCCGAAAGAATGGTATCAAAGCCAGCAGCCAGGGGCACAGCGAGGTCAGTTCTATATATAGATGTTAATTGTTCACCAGCTATTTCAACTAGCTTGTCTGAGCAGCCTTGGCTCTTTTTGGTCTGCTGTCTCCATGGGTGCCAGGAACTGTGCTGTGAATATCTGTGGATGCTGCATCATTAAACCTATTGAGTATCTCACTGTCTGCTGATAGCCCAACTGTGACTCTGTTCAAACAAATAAAGGTACCTAATGGCTGCAACCTGAATTGTGGGCACACGGCCCAAGTGGTAATCAGAGATGGCCTATGTCACTGAGGCACAAGACCCACAAGAAGTGCAGAGAATAACAGAGATGCAGAGGCTATTCCCAGATTCCCACTGGAAGTCCAATTAGCAGTGACAAAAGGAGACACAGACGGAGGAGAGATTTGCAGCAGATGGTCTCTATCCAGAAAGGAGCAGAAGAGATGCTGATGTCAAGAAAAGACGGGGGCTGTGACTCTACTGATGACTCTATTTCCTGTTCCGGGCTACTTGGCAGGGATTCTGGTAGGAAGAACATTTATTGTCAAACCTTAAGAGGCTCTATGCCTCACAATTATTTGAGCATCTGAAGAGAGGAGAGGTTCTTGCAACTGGAGGAGGATATTTTGCCTGGCCACTGGTTGGGGCTCAGTTACTGTTGTGAGTGGAGTTCTGATAGCATCTCTCCGCCTTTGCAAATTTTTATAATGGCTAATTAGTATCTTGCGGGTAGGGTGGGGAAAAAAGTGGATCTCTGAGCCTTTTGAGGGTCAAGGATTGGACGGCAGCTCTGCTGCACTGGGCCATATTGCAGTGAGAACAACAGAGCCCAAGAGAGGGAACTCATAATTAGGAAAGCACTTAGAATCATGGTGAAGAGTTGTGCAGGTTGTGCACTGAACAACATTGCGGCATCATTTACTTCTTAATCTCTCTTTAGATTTTTATGGTGCACAACATGTAAATTATATGTGACAACCCTGGCAGTCTACACTAGCAAACCTTACACAGCCCCAAACTGTAAAGGTCAGAGAAGGGAACAGATTCTAGGTATAGCATATTGCAAATACTGGAATCCACCTTGACCTGCCCACTCAGGTGCCCTGGTATATTTGGAAGAAGATGGCTTCAGGTTTGTTTGAACTTAAAGTGCTATAGCACCAAATGCTATTACAATTTAGGATATAAGCAATTTTTGTATTAAATATATCATTCTCACGCTCAGTTCTCCAGAGTCAGAAGGAACTAAGAAAGGTTTACCTGGAGGTCAGCAGGAGCAGATGGATGAACGGGAGCCAGGGACAGAGGGAGGTGGGCTACCAAGCCTTGGTACAGCTGAGAGCAGCTCCAGTGTGGTCAGCAGGTTTCCCTGGTGGGGGCTGTGGCTGCCACAGTTGCGAATGATGCAATGGGAGTGACATCTCCAAGGACGGCGAAGGCGCTGGGGCAGGGGTCATTCAAGTTACAGGGACCTGATGAAATTCCCCTTTGGCTGTCCATGAGTGCCAATTGAAACTAGCTTGAAAATCTGCAGAAGCAGATTGGGAGCCTCACACACACTTGGGAAGGGGAGGGTTTGTGGAAGATAGGGGCTTGGCAGAGCTGAGCATTAGGGATCAATGGAACATGGCCTCATTTACACTCAATGGCTGTCCAAGGCTAATGCCTGCTGGCTACACAGATATGTTCATTTCGCTGCAGAGACAGGGAGGGTGTCAATAAATGCTTCATCTTGTATCCCTCGCCTCTGCAGGCCACAGAGGAAAGGCTCTACACCCAGACACACAAGGAGTAAAGCCGTGTGTGCCTCCCAGAGAGGGTGGAAAGACAATGACCGGACAATCACATGGGGTCACGGAGCCAGCAGGAACAAGCAGCTGGTGTCCGGTAGAGAAGACGGAGAGAAACCTCAAGGTCTTCATTTCACAGAGGTTCTTGACACAGGGTGGGATTCATTGCTGTCTAAGAAGGGGACTTGGGATCTTACAGAGTTCTTTCCTGAAGCTACTTCCTCAGTGTGTTGTGTGGCCAAAATCAGGAAGAAAGTAAAACCTACCTGTTAAGATATGTTACACTCAGAAAACCTGGCTCAGCTGACGGGGTATTTATCACACTGAGTATGCTGACATTTTCCAGGATTCTTGAGAAGGTCCAAGTACAAGTATCTAAATTCACCAAAATGATAGCATTCTAAAAGAGAAAAGACTAAACAAAAATATGGCCTCAAGGCAAGAGGATAGCTTGAGACCAGGCATTCAAGACCAGCCTGGGCAACCCTGTCTCTACAAAAACAAAAAACAAAAAAATTAGCCAGGCATGGTGGTGTGACCTATAGTCCCAGCTACTAGGGAGGCTGAGGTAGGAGGATTGTTTGAGTCAGGAGTTCAAGACTGCAGTGAGCCATGATCACACTGCTGCATTCCAGCCTAGGCAACAGAGTGAGACCCTGTCTCAGGGAAAAAAAAAAAAAAAAAAAATTCCTCTTCTGTCCAAAATAATACAGGCTGAGAGGGAAAGTCATAAAGTTTGTAAGATTCGGCTGAAGGAAAAGACAGAAAGTATACTGTTTTAATGCAGCAAGAAGAAAACTTATGAAATTGTGGTAACAGGTTTTGCCCTGAAGTTAAGAATTTCTGAAGTTCAATTTTCCCAATAACCTACTTTAAGGACAGTAGTGCAAGTAGTTAGTTCTCAAAAAGTTCCACAGTGCCACTGCTGTCAACAAGACATTGTTTAAAGACTTGTTAGTCAGGGGTGTATGTCAGAGATGATAAATTCCTCTTCAAAGGTTTTAATTCCCTCTTCCTCCGGTTCTTTGTTTCTCTAGTTTCTATAGTTACCTGTGCTGTAAACAACCCTTCCTGCCCTGGCCGTGCCCTGACATGTCCTGACAAGTCTAGACATGCCTTGCGTCATAATGGATAGCCTTCCCCTTCCTGCCTAGATAAGTGTGTTCAATTTCAAACATTAGCCAATCAGGTCAGTTTAGACTGTGCAGTCCAATCCCAGCCCATGGAGAAAGAACACAGCAATAGGAACCAACTGCATTAGGGATTAAAACCCCTGCCCTACCATCCTGCTCAGTGTTCTCTTGCAATCGTGACTGGCACTAGCTGCATCCTTCTGCAGAAGTAAATTTGCCTTGCTGAGAAAATTTCTGTTGAAGTGCTATTTCGTTTGCAGCACCAAAACTTATTTCTAACAAATTTGGGGGCCTGTCTGGGATTCCCTTTCTCCTCTGGAAAAGGGTCTGGTCCTCTCTCATGAGGAGGCACACCTGCTGCCTCATTGTGGTGGCCTCAGGGTAAGGAATCGAGACTCACTCAATGTGATGAATAAACCTGGACTCTCAGCAACACAGGAAGAAACAGACCAACAACTTGGAAAAAAGGAAAAAAAAAAAAAAAAGGTAATCACATACTATGGCATCCAAGTAACTCTGTGCACAGACCAAGGTAAGAAACGTCGCAGGGGTGACAGAGTATTTCCCTGATGGTCGGGACATCTCAGAGGTTGAAAGTTGAAAGTGTGTGAATAAGCACTACTGGTGTGTGGAGTGAGTGAGTCCAATCTGTGGTTCTGTGGTCATCTCATATGACCTATGGCAGCCTTTTGGGGGTCCTGTCAGGAGTTTATACTGACCCACCAATGTTAAAAGGGACATGATATTCCCTTCAGGGAAGCAGCCAGAGAGGAGGAAACGAAAGGAAAAGAGTGCAAGAAGCCTCCACTAGGGGATGTTGAGGCTCTAGAGGAAAGGGAAGCAAGAAATCCCTAATACGGGGGATTGAGCCTCTAGAAGAAAGGAAAGGCGAGAAATCTCCAGTAGAGGGGACTGAGCCTCACACAAACCTCCAGTCATAGGGAAGGCAAAAAATTTCCAGTAGGGGAAGTTGAGCCTCACCCCAAAACCATCAAGATGGGAAATACCCCAAGTAAGACAGGCAGTAAAAAGGATAAAGCTAACAGCAATGATATTCCCCTTGATAGTCCCCTAGGTCTCATGTTAAAGTATTGGAAAGATAATGAAAGGACTAAGCATAAGAAAAAGCAACAAATGTTAATATATTGTTGTTTTATTTGGACCTAGGAACCAATTCCCAAACCCTCAGTTTTCTGGCCAAAATTTGCATCAAATGAGGATTGTATTTGTCAGCTTCTAATAGAATATGCTAACAACAAGAGTCCAGTTTCCCAAGAAGAGATAGATTATGCCTTGTGTTGGTGACAAGGACTTGTTCTTCTATATGCTCTAAAAGATAAGCATAAACCAGAGAATGTTTCCCCTAAGGAAACTGAGACTCTGAACTCCAAGCGATGTATGCCTTGGGACCCGCTAGATCACCTTCCCCCACCAAACACCCCTATCTTTCTTCCCCTCAAGAACTGCTGTCCCAGACCCTTCTCCTACCACCATTGTTCCCCCTCCTTATAACCCTGCCTCTTGGAAATTGTCCCTAGAGCCCACTCACTACCAGCCTAAGTACCCTTCCCTAAAGCGACTTCAATGTGAAACAGAGCAATGTAAAAAAAGATATTCAGAATTCCCCCCTCCCCCCACCTACCTCAGGGGAATCAGCTCCAGCTCTCTTCCCCTTGAGGGAGGTGCCCGTAGGAGGAGGCTTTGTAAATGTTCCTTTAACCATCTCAGAAGTATGAAACCTAGAAAGAGAGCCTAAGGCATATTAGATGACCCTTATGGGGTAGCAAACCAAATTGACCAATTTCTAGGACCACAGTTATATACCCAGGCTGAGCTAATGTTCATCCTAAGCATCCTCTTCTCAGGGGAAGAAAGAAGCACAATCCAGAGAGCTGCTATGGTAGTCTGGGAATGTGAACACCCTCCTGGCCAAAATGTTCCTGCAGCAGATCGAAAATTCCGCCCACAAGACCCCCAGTGGGACAATAACAATGCACCCTGTCAAGAAAACATGCAAGACCTTAGGGAAATGATAATAAAAGGGATCAAAGAATCAGTCCCTTGAACCCAGAATCTTACCAGAGCATTTGATATACAGCAAGGGAAAGATGAAGGGCCTATAGAATTTTTAGACAGATTAAAGGACAAATGAGAAAGTGTGCTCGTCTAGGTCTCAAGGATCCTCTTGGGCAGGGAATGTTAAAACTTAATTTTGTACTAACAAACAGTTGGCCAGATATTTCAAAGAAATCACGAAAGATAGAAAACTGGAAAACCATCCCATGAGTGAACTTCTTAGGGAGGCTCAAAAAGTGTATGTAAGAAGGGCTGAAGAAAAACAAAAGCAGAAGGCAAGAATTCTGCTGTTCACCATACAACAAAGTACTCAGGGGGCCAGCACCTATAAAGAGCCTAGGCCCCAACTTTCCAGGCCATATAAAGAGCACCAAAGAGCAAAGTCTGGGAACTTAAAATTAGGAAAGGAAGAAAGGATCTCTTTAAAGGCTATAATGCTTTGAAAACTGTGTTGGCAGTGTGGCATGACTGTTTCAAGTAGATAAAAGCTTGTCATTTTACCCCATCCTGGCATGACTGTGAAGCTGGCGAGGAAAGAGGAAGAAGGGCAATTTCGGGTGCAAGCTGGGTAGCTGGGACGGGTTGACTGAGGGACCACTCTGGAGGTCTCTAGTGCCCGGTGTTGCCGGCTTCAGCCCAGTCACGTGTTTACAGCAACCAGAGTCCCTGCAAATGTGTGGCTGGCTGTGGTCAGGGCCTACTAGCACCATCAGCACGCTCCCACCAGCGGCTTAGCTCCTCTCTGCCAGGCCAACTAAGAGTGCTTTGTCCTGGGTGGGACATAGGGACTGAGAGAGATGGGGGAAGACATAACACCCAGAAATGAAAATATGGATTTAGAGAAGGAACCAGTAAGTGGGAGACAGAAGTGAAATATAAAAACTGATCAGCTAGAACCAAATTTCTGTGAATTCTGGAAGCAAGGACAAATCTATTAGGAAGAGACTTCATGCTAAAATTAGGCTCGGGCCTCCAAATCAATCATGGAAAATTCCTCCCCACCCTAAACTTGCTCACTACTGCAGACGAAGAACACATTCACCCTGAGGTATGGTCAAAAGACAGGAATCGAGGAAAGTTACAGATTCCTATCATTCATGTTAAAGTAAAAATCCCTGGGGAAGTCGTAAAGAGAAAGGAATACCCTATTCCTTTAGAATCCAGGGTAAATTTAAAACCTGTAATTAAAGGTCTTCTCCATGATGGGCTTCTTGAACTCTGTGTGTCTCCCTACAACACTCCAATACTGCCTGTAAAGAAGCCAGATGGGTCATATCTGTTAGTGTAAGACCTTAGAGCTATTATTCAGATAGTCCAAACTACACACCCTGTTGTTCCCAATCCTTATACTATCATCAGTAGGATCCCATACAGCCACCAGTGGTTTATAGTAATAGATTTAAAAGATGCCTTCTGGACTTGTCCATTAGCAGAGGACAGTTGGGACCTCTTTGCTTTTAATTGGGAAAACCGTCACTCAATTTCTCAAAAACTATATATTAGGTCTGTCTTCTGCCCTCTCTTCCCTCAGGACTGAAGCATTCTAGCCCAGACTCCAACTCTTGAATTTCCAGTTCACCACCCCCAGCCTGGAGATCATGTCCTCGTCAGGAGTTGGAAAGAAGGGAAGCTCAAGCCCACTTGAGACGGACGGACCTTAATTAGTGCTCTTAACAACTAAGACAGCAGTTCGGACCGCCAAGAAGGGCTGGACTCGTCACACTCTAGTTAAGTGAGCATCATCCTTCCCAGAATCATGGACCATTGTTCCAGGACCAACTCCTACCAAGCTAAGGCTAAAGTGGTTTAACCCTCTTATTCTGTATTTCTTTCCTTCCCGCTTCTATCACTAGTCCCCCTCATCATTAATGTAACCAAGTCAAGCTCACCCCAAACTATTACCTTTGATGCTTGCCATGTTATACCCTGCAGAGATTTGTCAAGTCAAAAGCAACTCTCCACCTCAGAAAAGTATCTCTGTCCTTCCTGGCTCTCCTCAGACTGGGCATTTGTTAACTGCGACAAGTTAGTTTGGGAAGAGTTTGACAAACATTCCAGTATGAACTGGGAATCTAGCCCTCTTAGAGCAGAGCTTCTCTGCCGAAGTTGGTGCAATGTTCCGTGAAATACTAAAGAGCAAGGATGGACCTCCCCAACTAGTACTCACAGTTTCTTAAAACCATATATTCATTTTACTAAAGGAATTACCCCTCCCAATTGTCAGCTGAACCAATGTAATCCAGCACAGATGACCATCTCTGCTCCTTAGAGTTCTTCCCCTTCATTAAGCCATTTCTATGGTATGGGAGCAGAAGTGTTGGGGAAGGACCCCATAGGATCCTTTGAAATGTGCTTCATTGCTTCCCTACCTCCTGCACCCTCTCCTCCCTCTCCTAAGTTCTCCGCTAACCAAACCTTTTCTCATTATATACCCAATGATAAAACCAAAGTAGCTGTTGTAGAGGTTAAAGATTTAAAACAAATTATAGCAATTAAAACAGGGTATCAGGACGCAAATGCTTGGCTGGAATGGATTAAATATTCTGTTCACGTGCTAAATAAAAGCGACTGTTACTCTTGTGCGACAGGCAGGCCAGAGACCTAAACTGTCCCCTTTCCACTTGGGTGGTCCTCTCACGGACCGGGCATGAGCTGTACCGGAGCTCTCTTCCACAGCCCCACAGCCCAAGGCGATAAGTCATGCAAGACTCTTTCACTGCTGTTCCCCGAGGTCAAAAGCCCTGTGGGTCAGCCTCCGAGGGCCATCGGCCTCCAGCCCCTGATATTAACTTCACCTCATGCCTTTTACAACAGGGGGAAACGTGGGCATTCCTTGGAGACTTAACAGGGTGCAGTGAAACCAAGCCTTTTCAACAGCTTACCAATCAGTCTGCCCTTGCTCATCCCTGAACAAATGTGTGGTGGTATTGCGGGGACTATTGCTGGGTACTCTGCCAAGTAACTGGAGCAGCACTTAGGCTCTAATTCAATTGGCTATCCCGTTCACCTTGGCATTTCATCAACTAAGAAAGTTGAAAACAGAATATCATAAAAAGAGAGATGTCTCTCAAGGATCCTTTGAGCCTCGTGTTTATATAGACGCTATTGGAGTACCACAAGGGTTGCCAGATGAATTCAAAGCCTGAAATCAAATAGCTGCAGGATTCGAGTCTATATTGTTCTGGTGATCCACTGTAAACAAGAATGTAGCTTAGATAAATTATGTCTATTATAATCAACAACGCTTTGCTAATTATACTAGAAATACTATTAAAGGAATACTTGAACAATTAGGCCCTACCAGGCAAATGGCCTGGGAAAACAGAATAGCCCTTGACATGATATTAGCTAAAAAAAAAAAAAAAAAAAAAGTGGGATTTGTGTCATGACTGAAGTCCAATATTGTACTTTTATTCCTAATAACACTGCCCCTGATGGAACAATAACAAAAGCCCTACAAGGCCTTACCTCCTTATCAAATGAGTTAGCTAAACATTCTGGAGTAAATGACCCCTTTACAAGCCTCATGGAAAAATGGTTCAAGAAATGGAAAGGAATTATGACCTCAATATTCACCTCCCTTGTAATCGTTATAGGCATGTTCATTCTTGTAGGGTGCTGTATCATATCCTGTATATGAATACAGGTTTAGTGCAAAGACTTATAGAAACAGCGCTCACCAAAACCTCCCTAGTTCACCCTCACCTTATTCAAATAAACTCTCCCTTCCAGATGCCCAAGAAGAACAACAGAGCCGAGACATGCTGAGGCGTTTTGAAGAGGAAAAACTATAAAATCAAGAGAGGAACATTGTCAGAGATGATAAATTCCTCTTCAAAGGTTTTAATTCCCTGTTCTTCAGGTTCTTTGTTTCTCTTGTTTCTATGGTTACCCGTGCTGTAAACAACCCTTTCCGCCCTTGCCGTGCCATGACATGCCCTGAGAAGCCTAGACATGCCTTGTGCCCTAAGGGATAACCTTTCCCTTCCTATCTAGATAGCTGTGTTCAATTTCAAACATTAGCCAATCAGGTCAGTTTAGACTGTGCAGTCCAATCCCAGCCAATGGAGAAAGAACACAGCAGTAGGAACCAATTGTATTAGGGATAAAAACCCCTGCCCTACCCTACTCAGTGTTCTCTTATGATTGTGACTGGCACAAGCTGCACTCTTCTGCAGAAGTAAATTTGCCTGGCTGAGAAAATTTCAAGTGCTATTTCTTTTGTGGCACCAACACTTATTTCTAACAGTGTGCATCACATCGCTCCCACTTCTGTGTTTTGTTTTGCTTTGTTTTAATGTGATTTGGGGAGTAAAGGGCATTTGAAGAAATTTTCATGACAAAATAAGGGGAGATGTTTGCTGTGGTCTCCATACAAATTGAACTTTGAAAGTCACATGTGAGATTTAAAAATAATAAAAGCAGTACATAGTACCCAAAAAGTAGCAACCCTACGCAGTCTGTGCTTCCCAGAAACCCCTAAGATAGTGCATCTGAAACAAAAAAGGAGATATAGAAGACCAAACTGTGGGTGGTCATATTTAAAGCATCATAAATAATTATGGTATCATTGTAATGGAGAAAAAGTCTTTCACATAGTTTAAGAACTAGCCTACCAGCGCTATCCACTGACTGCCTAGACAGTCAAATCGACAATTCATCAGGCTCTGCTTCATTGTATCTTTCCTTTTGTTGCCTCAAATAATTGGCTCCCAACTGGTGAGACAAAAATCTTTGGCTGGGCTTCAAATCCCTTTGCACAGCACAAATCATCTGTGGATTTAGTAAATACTTCCAACATATTATATACATTACTATTTTTCATATTGGTACTAATCATACAAATCCAATAGAAGGCATTACAAAAGTTATTGACTACTTTTTTTCATGTATTTCCTCAAGCAGTGGATGCTAAATCCAAATCCTATTATAAATTTATGTCTTTCATACTAAATGATATTGATTGTTACTTTAATTGCAAAAATAATGACTTCTTATCTAACATTCACTGATCAATTATTATGTGCCCGGTAATATGTGAAGCCCTTCACATGAAATATCTCAATTAATCCTCATCACAATTTTACAAGGCAGCATCATCATAACCCTCATTTTATGGATAAAGAAGCTGAGGCGTGAAGAGTTTTGGTAACTCACCTGCATTCAAATAGGTAACAAGAGGGAGATCCAGGCCATAAGAGCAGATTGACCTGTACGTTAATTACACATAATACAGCCTCATGTGCTCTATCAGAAAAAGAGAAAACTGGAGAGTATAAAGTAACATATCTCCCATAATCCTGCCAATCAGACATAAGACTGGTAGATAATGTTAGGTTGTGTCCTTCTAGTCATTTTTTAACATGTCCCCCACTGAAGTGGTTTTAGGCAGCACATTTTGTTTCGTATTTTCACACAGCATCTACATAGGCCAAAATATTTTTCTAGAATATGCATTTTGCAGTGTGTGGTTGAACTGCTTTATTTGACCATTCTTGTTGTGTACATTTAGGTGGTTTCCAGTATTCATTATCATAAATAATTTTGTGTGGCAGATTACACAACTTGACCACATAGTATCCCCATTATCAAGAGGTGGAGCCTATTTCTCCACTCCTCACATCTGCACTGGCTGTGTGGCGTACTTTGGCCAACAGTGCTTGTGTCCGCAAGCGTACCCAGCAGAGACTTGGCACGAGCTGCACACTGAGACTGGCTCTCTTGCTGCTCTTGAGACCCCACGATTGCCATCATATGAAGAAGTCCAGGCTTGCCTGCTGCCCCTTCTGCCCTGCCAATAGGTTGCCAACCACCATGCCTATGAGGAGGTTAGCCTCCATCATCCAGCACCCAATTCGCCATCCTCTCCCAGACACCCAGCAGGGATTGGACAAGCTGCCCAGATGAGGAGAAACCTACAGCTGACCCACAGAACTGTGAACTAATTACATGGCTGCTCTAAGATTTGGGGTTGTTGGTTAACAGCAAAAGCTAATACACACTGCAGTGAATAATCATGAATATACAAGTTTAAGAGTAGAAGTTACAATAGAGAATGAGAGATGGAGTGAGGTTTAAGAATGGGATGAGGTTCAGGGATGAAGGAAGAACAGGGGAGGCTCAAGAAGAAGAAGAGGACAGGAATGGGGTAGAGTCCTAGATGAGAAGAGAGTTTAGGATGGAGATGACAGGCTCCAGAATCAGGATATCTATGTGCATTTACTTAATAATTTTCCAAATCTGAACATGTATTGATTTGTTTATTAAGCTGCATCAAAACGTCATTTGCAGAGAGTGTATATTCCCCATATGCTGACCCAAAACGTTGATTGTTCTCTTTCCTCCTTGCCAGGGTGATAAGTTAGAATGATATCTGCATGTCTGAGTTTTGCACTCTGCAATTAATAGTAGCGTTGAATTTGTTTCCACGTGGTTACCATCCTTTTGTTCTCCTGTTTGTGTTTGGCCCATTTTGCCAAATTTTTGCAAGCCTTTTCCAAGTCAATTTCCACCCCACCCCTGGCTCCAGGCCACTATCGTTGTGCGTTTTTCTATCATTACAGATTAGAATTGTATAAGCTTTTAAAAAATATTCCATTTCTTTGCACATCCATTTATTTTTATGGTTAGTGCTTTTTCTATCTAAGTTTTATTCTTTAATTGACATATAATAATTATATATATTCATAGGGTATATAGTGATGTCTTGCTATCTATAGTGCATAATAATCAGATCAGGGTAATTAGGATATCCATCATCTCAACCAATGTTTAATCATCTCAACTTTTGTCTTGGGAATATTCCATACCTCCCTCTAGCTGTTGAAACTGTAGGATGTATTGTTGTTACCTATAGTCATCCTACAGTGCTGTAGAACACTAGTGCCTATTCCTCCCATCTCTCTTAATGTCTAGGCTTTTTGATAAATAAATGTATTTTAATCTTTCTTTTGTTAAATCGAACAAACTTTCTTTAACTGTGTTAAACTGCCTTTTCCACACCAAATGTACATAGAGATTCACCCTATATTTTCTTCTGTTCATTTTTACATTGAACTTTTAGTGCATCTTGGATGTATTTTAATATATACTATGAAGCATCTATTGTTATTATTTCACAAGCGTTTATCAGTTATCTCATATTATCTTGCCCCACTGACCACACACTCAGACACACACCCAAAAATACTTGGATCTGTTTCTGTTATTTATTCTGATCCTACATTGTTACAGACTTTTATCGTTGCAATATCTGAATAACTGGTAGTATAAGCACACTGTCTCCCTAACCAATGCTTTTTCTTTTTTTTCAATATTTTCCTGGCAGTTCTTGTTCATTTATCTTCCCAATGACTGTAGAATCAGTTTATCAGGTTCTTTTAAAAAATACTGGCAGGGCGTGGTGGTTCACACCTGTCATCCCTGCACTTTGGAAGGTCCAGGCAGGTGGATCACCTGAGGTCAGGAGTTCAAGACCAGCTTGGCCAACATCATGAAACCCCATCTCTACTAAAAATACAAAAAATTAGCTGGGGTAGAGGCACACTCCTGTAATCCCTGCACTTTGGGAGGCCGAGGTGGGTGGATCACCTGAGGTCAAGAGTTTGAGACCAGCCTGGCCAACAGGATGAAACCCCATCTCTACTAAAAATACAAAAAATTAGCTGGATGTGGTGGTGCATGCCTGTAATCTCAGCTACTCAGGAGGCTGAGGCAGGAGAATTGCTTGAACCTCAGAGGCAGGGGTTGTAGTGAACCAAGATCATGCCACTGCACTCCAGCCCGGGCAACAAGAACAAAACTCCATCTCAAAAACAAAAACAAACAAACAAACCAACCTAGTAAATTTGTTTAAGTTCCTTATAGATTCTGGATATTAGACCTTTGTCAGATGGGTAGATTAGAATTTTTTTCTCCCATTCTGTAGGCACATGGATGAAGTTGGAAGTCATCAGTCTCAGCCAACTATCACAGGAACAGAAAACCAAACACCGCATGTTCTCACTCATAAGTGGGAGCTGAACAATGAGAACACATGGACACAGGGAGGAGAACATCACATACCGGGCCTGACAGGGGTGAGGGCTAATGGGAGGGAGAGCATTAGGACAAATACCTAATGCATGTGGGGCTTAAAACCTAGATAACGGGTTGTTAGGTAGAGCAAACCACCATGGCACATGTATACCTATGTAACAAAACTGCACTTTCTGCACATGTATCCCGGAACTTAAAGTAAAATTTAAAAAAGAGATATAATTGTCATACATGCAAAAATGAATATATTAAAAAAATACTTGGGAGCTATGATTTTTAATCATTATTTACATTTTTATTTCCTTAAGTCTTATTTGTTCAAGTAGACTGTAGGCTTCCTAAGGACAATAATCGTATGTCGGAATAAAAGTCTTTGTCATCTCCACAATGCCTGGCACATAGATGATGCCTAGTGAATGTGTGTTGACATAGCAACCACTCCCTGGAAATCTATGTCACCAGACGCTTTTTAAAAATAAATATGTTTAAACTATCTATTAAAAGAAAGAAATAGCAGTGTATACTACACATCTGATTTCAACAAACCTGGTGAAATATTTTAAAAATTTAAATGTGCATCAACATTTAAATGATTCTACACAAAATAAATTAACAGATCAAATTTGAAGTTTAATGCCAAAAAAACTGTCCAATGTCTTTTTTTGTACTTGGCTTTGATTGCTATGTTGAATATTGCTAAGTTAGGTAAGCCATTACTTGGACTTTGCATTATGTTACATTTTGTGTGTATGCTTGTGATGAAACTTAGTAAGATTGACTTCTGTTATAAGAATGTCTCCATATACAAAATTTTAAAACAAAATCTTAAGAAAGGTAAGCTAAATCTATATGACTGACTCACAGTCCTGACTTTTTAATTTTGACTACATTCATTTGTTAAAGAATTCCATAAGGGTAGAGCTGAAAGTGCCCTAGAGAGCCAATTCCTTCATTTAACTGACCAGGAAACTGAGACCTAGAAAAGTAAGGTCAACGCCATATAGTTAGTTGATGGCAGAGCTGGGACTAGAATCAACTCTGCTCCTTCTCACCCTAGTAATGAGATTCCAAACTTGTTGCTCTTCTCTGAAGATCAAATTAAAGTTACTTTTTTAGAAGCAGTCTTTGTAAAATTTTTGCCCCTGTTTTTGGGAGAAAGTTGTCATTAGATCAAACTAACAACAAGGGCCCTAAAACTCTAAAAAGATAAGTGTTTGCAAAAAGCTAAATCTGCTTTTTTAGAAAGACCAAGATCACTTTCAATACAAAATGGCAGCTCAATAAAGCCATTGACAAAATACAGAATGGGCATAAAAAGTCAAAAGAGGCAGACAGAGGAAAATGTGGCAGTACACGCCAAAGGAGAAGTGACTTTCAATAGACACTATAAATGGACAAATCCATCAAGCTGACAGAGAGGGTGGAGCTGGAAGACAGCAGGAGGCGCATCGGGTGGTACTGAAGGAGAAAGAAGGAAGCATGAAAAACATTTCGAACAGCTCTCCACTTCACAGGATTTCACAAGCCACTTCAACTACTGAGATATATTGAGGAGGTTCCCATCTGGTGAAGAAGACAGTTTTATGACCTAGAGTGTAAATAATCCAAACAGAAGGAAAATGCCCCTAATCAAAGGCAATGCAGCCAGAAGGCTGTCTGACCACAGACCATTCACTGACTCCAGCCAGGTAAAGGTGAGTTACAAAAGATGAATGTCAGGTAGGTGACCCATAGCTCTTTTAAATTTAGTCCAGCAAGAGAGAAGTTTATAGATCCAGGCATCATGTGTCAAGCAAAAGGGAAATACTTATGTTTAGTCTCCTTTTAGAGAAATAAACACCAACAAGAGTGCAAAATACAGAGTCAGAACCTACCCATAAAGATAAAGTTCTAGGAAGCTCCAGAAACCTTACATACACTAACAGTTGTCTCACACTTGTAGTTCTCAATAAAATGAAGCTTAGCTTATCTTGCCATCATCTTTTTACAGATTGGGGTAAAAAGAGTATCTTCTCATAGGGACAAAAATAATAAACATTGACGTTGTTCCCTGGGGACCAGGATTCTCTGGCACATCTGAGTTATTTAGCTTGAAGCATTACAATGAATGTGTTTGTAAAAAGCAAGGCAAAATTTCAGGCGGATTGTAGATTTAAATGTGAAAGGCAAAAGAATAAAGCTTCTATTGAATAACAGGAAAATATCTTCATAGCTCTTGGGGCAGACAAATATTTCTCTAGCAGGACACAAAAAGAATAGTGACCGTAAAGGAAAGTGATAATTTGAACTATGTTAAAATTAAGAACTTCTGATGAACAAAGGGCACCATTAGGGGAGAGATTGAAAAAGCAAGCCACAGAATGGGAGAAGATATTTGTGATACATATAGCCAATAAAAGTTCTGTTGAATATATAAAGAACTCCTGTTGAATGTGTGTAGATATATATATTCTTTATATATCCTGTTGAATATATAAAGAATGCCCAGAATATATAAGGAGCTCCTGCAAATCAATTAAAAAAGACAGATAAACTAATTTTTAAAAAAAGTGGTAAAAGACTTGAGCAGATGCATCATCAGAGAAGATGTCAACATGACCGATAAACATATGAAAAAAAATGTATGGCAGGGAAATGCAAATTAAAACTCCAACGAGAAAAAAAAGAACTCCAATGAGAGTCCACCAAACACACACCAGAATGGCTAATTGAGAAAAACTGTTGGTAAAGATGTAAAGTCATTGGGCTACTAATACCCTGCTGGTGAGAATGGAAACCGGAGCAATTGTTTTGGAAACTCTTCTGACAGTAGCTACTAAACTTGAATACAAGAATATCCTGTGATTCAGCAAGTCAACTCCTGGATTTACATTATGAACGTGCACCAAAAGAATGTATCTCCAAGAATGCTCAGAGAAGCATTCATTGAGCAAATAATAAATATAATTCTATTCACTATAATTATATAAACAATATAAACATAAACACTATACTGTTTTCATTATCGCCCCAAAATGAAAACAAACTGCATGCATTCATCAACAACAGAATGGACAAATAAACTGTGTGATATTCATGTAATGGAACACTACACTGTGATGGAAAGGAAGAAACTGCTGTTACTATGACACGGAGGGATCCCCTCAGACATGACATTGGACAAGAGAGACCAGGCACAGAATAATACACATTACATAATTCCAGTTATATAAAGTTCAAAAACTATAAGACTTACTCCTATGGTGCTAGAAATAAAGATCATAGTGACATTTTGGGGGATGGGTTGGGGGTGACTTGGAGGGGCACATGCAAGGTTCCTGGGGTACTGATAATATTCTGTTTTCTAATCTGGGATGGATTACACAGGAGTGTTTGCTTCGTGAAAATTCATTGAGCTGTGTGTTCAGTATTTGTGTCCTTTTCTACAGTAGTATATACCTCCATTAAAAATCTAAAATTGGTGCACAACAATGTGAATGTTCTTAACACTATAGAACTATATGCTTAAAACTGTTAAAAGGGTCAATTGCATGTTACATGTATTTTATCAAAATTAAAAAAAAAAAAAACATTTTTAAAAGAATGAACCGACTTTGCTGATGCCTTGATTCGACTTCTGGCCTCCAGGGTCATGAGATGCAGCCATATTTACTTCCATTGAGTTCCCAAATCAGTATTTTTTTAGGCTCAACTTAGTTTCTTATATATGCAACATCTGCCACCAAAAGTAAATATTTTCTAACTGAAAAAAAATAAACTTAAATAAAGGAGTTTCCCTCCATACTCTAGTGCTAATAGGAAAAAATATGGCAGTCCATCAGAGCTCACCAAGCTTGATGATTGGATCAACTCTGCCAGAGTGTAAAATCAAGCAAGTAGACTTAAAATCTCAGCTTCTCCCTCCCTCTGTGCCCCTACAGGCCCCTGGAGGGAAGTTCAGCTGGATGAAGTTCACAGGTCTGGGGGTACCTACTGAGACAAAGCCCTTGCCAGCTGTTGTCTTCCTCACCCACATGATATAGGAACCGAAGCCAGGGCTGACCTCAGCAGCTGTCCCCACAGATCATGTCTAGAGCACACTAAGGGGTTGGACCAGACCACAGATGGCTCCACAAGGTCACAGTTCCAGCCCTGCTACTGACCTCACCAGCAGCATTCTTTAGAGCAGTCAGCATTGTTTGCAAGAAGTTTGTCTAAAGTGTGTCGTGTAATCGTGTTCATCAAACATCGCATCCATCCGTTCACCCATGCATTTATTTACCCAACAAATATTTGTTGAGTATATGTTTGAGGCCCTCTCCTTGGTTCTGCCGGAGAAAGCTCTAGCCTCCATGGAGACTGTCTTATATTTTTAGAGGTGTCAAAGCTTCAATTTGAAGGACAACATAAGATAAGGATATCCTCTGGACGGAATTGACAGGACACGTACAAAAAATAGACTTCTGTACCTTTCCCTTGGATGTTCCATCCTCCTCCCTAACCACTGCCTTGTGTCTGCTTTCAGAATGTGAAGTAGGCAGGAGGAGCAGAGAGCAGAGGAGGCTTAATTTCAGCCCTCACTTGGATCAGTGGGTGCCGTAAAACCTGTCCCCTTACTTAGAATAATAGGCACTCTTGGGATTCGCTGTATGTGAGTGACTTCTCCAAAGCAGCCCTTTTCTGGGAAAGAACCTGTGGCTGACACTCCTCCATCCTCCTTCTTTGGAGCAGAATCCTGATTTTGTGAAGCTATCTGTCCTTCTCTCTGCCTGTGTGTCAGGGAAGACTCCAGCTCTGAGGGCTGATCCTGAGAGGTCTAAGCCAATGGTGGCTTTCCCCTCTCCCTCTACCAGTGGCTGGTCTAGGCATGGGTCCATGATGAGCAAACTCCAGCCTGACGCCTGAGAGGAGTGCTGCTGGGGGCTTCTGGGAAAGTTTACTGTCTCAGACAGAGCTTGTTTGTGGCTCCACGAAGCCTGGGTTGCTGCAGCCCAACTCACCACCAGCCTGGTATAAAGCCCTCACAGGGGTGGCTGGAAAGGAACAACCTGGTCCGTTCTGATATAGTCGAACCATTGAATTAACCAAATCCAGAGACCCACCCAAGCCTCTCGTGATGGGAGAGAACCCCTTTCCTTATTAGATAAACCTATTTGAGACAGAGTTTTCTCAAGGTATCTCAACTGATACAGAGACTCTATGAGCAAGATTAGAAATCCCTGGTAATTAATTGTTCAGTGAAATCAAGCCAAGAAGGGAGACTGAGGTTCCATAAAATCTGGTTTGAGTCACTGGTCCATTAGCTTTCCTGTTTGCACCAAGCATCAACAGAGGGGATGAATGCCAGAAACACTGGAAAGCAACACATCTGTTTAAAAGAGGGCCACAGAACACAGACACTAATAAACTTGGATAAGATTGGTCACTGTTTGAATGATTTTCTGTTCCTGGATCTTTTTCTGCTCAAGAATCAAATTTCTCAACTTGTTATCCCTCCTTTAAAGCCCCTTTAAACAAAATGGAAATGATTCTTAACAGCTGTTGGAGGTAGAACACATGCCACATGCGTCCGGGGAAGCATTTTGCCCTCATCCCAATCTCAGCAAGAGAAACATCTAGGAGGAATTCTCCCCTGGCCTTAGCTTCTGACATTCTGACTCAGCAAGGCTGCTCTAGGGGCCTAGAATCTATATTTTTAACAAGCTCCCAGGTGATAGTGAGGTGGGTAATCCAGACACCTTGCTTTGGGGAACGCTGGTCCCAGCACCAGTACTAGCTTTCTCCAGAGTGGCCTGTGGCAGAGGAAAGGAGGAGCACTGAAGTCATAGTCTGCCAGTCCTGAGCCTCTGCATCTCAGTTTCTTCACATAGAAAATAGGACTAACAATACTCAGTCTCCCCTGCTGTCATGAGGATGGAACACTCGAGAACTGCACAGTGCAGCTCAGCCTCACGCTTTGTTTATCAGTTTTGATTCTGCAGGGCTCTTCAGGACCACAGCCCTGTCCCCTCTCCCAGTCTGTATCAGCATCTGATTTCTCAGGGTGGGTCCAGGTCTTCTTTAATAAATCCATCCAGCTGAGCTTTCCATCCACTAGCAAGAGGAGACGCTCCCTCCTGCTCACCCTCTGTTTGGTGCCTACCTACAAGTCCTCCCGGGTCAGTTAATGCTGCCCTGTGTTTCTGAATATTGCTCCCTGGAAGCCAAAGTTTCACCATAATTAAAGTTAGGACAGGGGACTCTCCTATTTAAGGACTAGCATGCCAGCCTCTTCCCCCTTCATAGGAAAGAAGAAGGAAAGGAAGGGAATTGGCGAAAATCAACCTCCAACTGACTCCCAGGCAATCCATTTATCCAACACAGATTTATCCAACACTTATGCAGCACAAGACACTGGCAAGCACTGAGTTTGTCCCTGGCCTGTGCCATCTTCACCATCCTTTACCTCGCAGGAACACACTGAAAGCCAAAGTCTGCAAGAGAATGAGGCAACAGTCGACTTTTCTTCAACCTGAATTTCACCTTCTCACCTCCCTTCCTGTGATCCTCTCTTCTCCAGCTTCCAGGCACCAGGTGAGTGCCCTGGTGCTGTCTCTGGTTGCACAGAGGCCAGTTTGAGACATTACCCTGTCTTGCCCTTCCTTGAGGGACCTGTGCCATGGGGGCACACTCAGGGTTAGGGATAGCCGCCCAGTCTTCCCAGCCCCAGCACCCTGTGCTTTGCAATCCGTGGTGAGATACACGAAGGAATGTGCTGCTCAAAGAGCTGAAGACAGAACTCATTTGCAGCTTGCAAATGCCTTAGTCTTTAAAGAATTCACTAGAGCCAATGCAAGGCTGTCCCTGTCCAGCCTGTGTGCTCCATCCTGGTCTCATAAGTAGATTTGGGGACAGTATCATGGGTTTGCACAAACCTTCTTCTTCTCATCTCATCTGTCATGATGCTCAAGGCAGATGGGGGAAAGAAGAGACCCCTGTGTGTGACCCCAGTTGATGCTGCTTGGCCTGCATTTCTCTCTAGTCTCCAAGACAGGAAGGAAAATGATTTTTGTCCTTGCGAAAATTCTCTATGTAGAGAGAATCCCAACACTGCTCCTAGCCTCCTCCTGCCGAGACAACCTATGTTCTCAGCCTGTCTGGGACAGCATGATCCCCTATCCCTGTGGTCTTCCTTGTGCCCTTCCTGTTCCTCTTTGATATCTTTAGGGTTTGATCATGTTCAAAACTGGACATTGTGCATAAATAGGGTCTAATTAATGCCTAAAGGAACAGGATGACTTCCAACCAATGGCTTGGCACAATATGCTTCTTCTACCATGTCTTGGGATTCCGCCGACCTATGAACAGAGAGCCCAGTTAAAACCCTCTATAGCTACAGCAAACACACCAGGAAAGGAGCTAGTCACAGCTCCTGGAGCTCTGGGGAATTTCTTCTAGATACAGAGCTTTGGAGAGCAGCCTAGAGGAAGCCAATGAGGCCCACACACAGCCTCTGCTACTGGGAGAGCCTTGAAGGGCCATGAGATGCACTCAAGGAGATCATACTATGGTCACCCAAGGCTCCAGCCCGGCTGACCCCTATGGCCTCCTTGGCACACTCCATTCCCAGCCACATCAGGGCAGTCCCCATCATCAGAGCAGGCTACACAACCTGACACTTCTGTGCCTGGGTCTGTGCTAGCCCTTTAGCCTGGGGTGCCACCCACTCCACCCTCTAATGATTAAACCCCTCTTTCCCTTCAAGGCACTGTAAATGCCCCTTTTCTGATGCCCCTGGGGCTCCTCCCATTACAGTCCTCTAGCATGTTACTTGCATGTTGCTGAATAAATCCCGATCCTGGTTTGGGATTCAGTAGTGGTTTCCAAGGCCCTCTCTCCCACTGAACAACTTTGCCACTCTCCTCAAGGGGAGGGAATCTTCATTTACAAATTGCCTGGTGCATAGAAGGTGTGGTGCCAGTTGTTTTGCATAAGAACTCCATTTAATCCTCATTGTTGACTTCATTAGGCAGGTGTTGATATACCCATTTTACAGATGAGCTTCACCAAGCAAAGGCAGAGGGCTAGGATTAACATTTAAACTTGAGTCGGACTCCAAAGCCCATGCTCTTGCAGTGACCATGTTATGAATCTTATATTAATCTTCGTTTGGTCTTATGATCTGGCACCGTGCATTGTATGTAAACAATTCTCAATAAATGTTTGCAGAGTGCAGTGTGTCATCTCAGAGTGTTGAAGGAAAGCAAAGCAGCGTCTTGAGTAATCTAGACTTTGGTATAACTTTCTGAAAGGGACATTCACCCCTTTAAAAGATGAATATTAAAGATGAATATTAAAAGAAATAATAAATGAATCTGGAATTAGCAGAAGGCAAAGATGTTTCCTGGCACCCCTCTCTGTCTTTTTCCTGTCGCCATTTTATTTTATTTTATTTTTTTTTGAGACAGAGTCTCGCTCTGTTGCCCAGGCTGGAGTGCAGTGGCGCGATCTCGGCTCACTGTAAACTCCGCCTCCCGGGTTCACATCATTCTCCAACCTCAGCCTCCCAACCCTGTCACCTTTAATCTACATCAGAAAAACTGGGTCCAACTGGTCAGAAGGAAATAGTCTTCATGGCCGTTGCAGGAGACAGTGTCCCGCCCTACCTTTGCGGGAGCCCTGCCTGGGGTTACGTCTGACATCTCCTTCTTTAGGATTCTCCACTGAGTGTGTTCCAGGCTCTCATTTTGTCAGAATGTTAAGACCAGGATCTCCACCCCAGATGGAGACAGGTGTCCCCCCTCCCTCTGCCAACCAAAGGAGCTGAGCTCCTTGCAATGGGAAGACTGAGTTCCTTCCCCCTGGCCTCAGCACCGGTACACACCCAGCAGCCTCTTCCCAGAGTGCATCTCCTTCTGTGGGAGCAGGATGGCTACAGAAGGTCACTGTCTATTTGTAGCTGCTCTGACTCCAGCCACAGATGCCTGCCAGCTGCCGCCGACCACCCCGCCGACCCTGTTTCTGTATGTCCTATGGTGACTGGGAGCCGAGGGCCCTCTCCAAGTCCATCCACTTAGGATTTCCTCCTCAGTCAAAGTCAGAGGTTTTGCCCAACTGCATGGGTGTCACGTGGAGGGAGCAAGTGTCACCTCCAGGCTCCCCCAAGGACTCCGCACGGCCCGTAAGCATCCTCCAACTAATCTGTTGCAGAGAGTCCTGAACTCCAGTTACTTTCCCCAGAGCTGCTCAGCGGAGGCGAAGGGCTCGTGCTTTCATTCATTCATTCATTCATTCAGCCAGTCCTGACGTTTACTCATTCACTGCCGATCCACACGCCTCTATGCCGCTGTCTTCCACAAGCATTTGGCTCTTCATTTCAGAATTTCCGCTGAGTCATAGCCGGAGCAGGCAGTGAGGGTGTGCCTTCAGCTCTCTCAATTTACCTTCCTGAGCTTGGTTTCCCACAGTGGCCAGTTGACCTTGACCAGATTGACTTCAGAGAAGCCAGCTGTAATTAGGCAGAGGCAGAAGGCTCCGAGGAGGAAGGTGCCTCAGGTCAGATGCACCCCTCCTGGCCTGTGGCCAGAGCAGTTGGCCTCAGTGTGTGTCTCCTCCCGTCCTGGCACTGCCCATGGCAGGGCTCTGAGTACATGCTTGGCCCTTCAGCCGCATGGAGGCGTGACATGTGACCATGGCTTTCGGCTGGAGGTGGGGGTCATGTGCACATGGCCTGGGGCTTAGCTCTGACCCTGTTACTCACTCAGAATTCTCTTCTGGGTTTGGAGGTCTGTGAGCAAAATGAAAAAATACAGAATTCTGTTATTCTGTTCCTTGTAGCGTAAGCACTCTTTTTCTTGGGTTCTTTTTTAGGAACAGAACAAAATTAAAAGTAAAGACAGCCAAAAGCAGCAACACCCAGGGCTGAAGCGTAGGACTGAAGGAGCACATTTAGAAACACGTGTGACCATCGCTGCCACAGCTGTGTGACTTTGGGCCAGGTGTTTAACTTCTCTGGGCTTTGTGCTGCTCTTGAGACCCAAGGGCGCTGTTGTAAGACATCTGTGTGCATGTGTGTGTGCGTGTGCACATTCCTTGATTGTTCTATTTTTCTGTGCCTGCTTGCTCTAGCAACAGAGAGAGCACCCAAAGTGCTAAATAATACCAAATGCCACAAAACGGATAGCACGGTGGCATTGCACTCAAGGAGCCCATGTTGCTATTATTTTCTGTTTTTCCAGCAAGTTAACAGGAAACACGGAGTTCTATTTTGAGGCAAACCTTCTCCTTTTCCAATGGGGCAAATGTTCCAGGCACATGCCCAGCTGAACGACATCGACATCCCTGTCGTTGGTCATTGAGATGCTGGCACCTTTTGGAAAACTTCCCAGAAATGTTTTTCTCTTGCTGCTCCACAGTGTAAGGGAAGAAGAGGGGGCTGGGTTTTGTTACTCAGCCATCAACAAAAATGAAGAAAATGGAGGAGTCTTCGCAAAGAAATGATTCCTGCTTTCCAGGGAGACACAATTATTTGAGACAAATACACTAAATTTTGCTGTTTTACTGTCTCCATCTGAATCCACGTGCCAAGAATATGACAAAGTCAAGGCAGGTGTATGTAGAATAAAAGACATAAATGGGGGATGCTGAAACGTTAGAATATGCATATTGGATATCCTGTGTTAAGTCAAGTTTGCTTCTGAATGCCAGCAAGCAGGACAACAGTATGGTAAATACATAATTTGCCAAGAAGCACAATGTGTCCCACAGATACTATTTCATTCTTCACCGACCAGTGCCTCCTCAGCTGAAGGTGGGGACAAGGAGGGCAGCACGTGACAGTCCCTTGGGAGTTTTTCAAATTCCAAACACACACTCATGCTTCTCCTTCCCACCCTTCTGTAGAGATTTCAGCATGCCGCCCCCTTTGAGAAGCACTGTACTTTTTAGGGACATTCTCCCAAAGATAGCCTGTGGTGCTTTCATGCTATTAATGGACCAGAGCATTAAAAATGAAATTCTGCTACTTCCTGCCAATCAAATTCTTCCCCGAGCCAAAACCCCAGCCCAGGTGATGGAGTCTTAGCACAACTCTCAAGGCTCACAGTCTTTATGAACTTGATCCTTTTCATTTAGTTAAAAGAAATCATTTAAGCTTACAGCCAACTTTAAGTCATTGATAGTCATGGGAGACCAGAGGGTTATGGAAAATTGATACCCATTGATAATCTCCAAGCTTCATTTGGATCAGTAATTTCAACTCTCCCTCCCTGAAAGCTCTTATTGGAGCTGCTAATAATGCAGCTACCCTGACTGGTTTGTGTTATCTCCCATCCTTGTATCATTCCATCTCCCAGCAGAAGTGGAAACTATTGAAAAGACTCATGGGCAGACAGTCAGCAAAAGCAGCAGCTGAAACCTCCCACTGCAGGGAATTGCTATGTATGTAAGCCCTATTTCAAGAGCAACTAGTACAGAGAAATCCAAATCTTAAAACCTACAAATTAGTGCACAAGTACTACAACTGATGTGCCTTACAAACAGATTTTTACTTAATAAACAGACTCACTGTGAGATCTTTAGGCCAATGGTTATTCCTTTGTATGACTTCTTGAAATTCCCTGAGAAACTAAAGAAAGTGATGGAATTCTTTTCCAGAAAATTGTATTAACACATACAGACATAAAATTTTGCTTACCATTTCAGGGGTTTCACAGAACTACCAAGCAGCTTTAGATACAATGCCATATATTGAACCTAATGGAAACAATAAATAGATGTAGCCAGGCATGGCAGTTCATACCTGTAGACCCAGCTAACTGGGAGGCCGAGGCAGGAGAATCACTTGAGCCCAGGAGTTCAAGAGCAGCCTGGACAAGATAGTGAGATCCCATCTCAAAAAATCAATTATTTGTTAATTGGGAAAACAGACGTAATTCCTTTCTTCTATTAGATTAAGACCTATAATATAAGAAAAAATAGTAAACACTACAAATCTGACTGTATTATGGGTTATAATAAAAGACATACAGTGCACCAATATAATGTATACATAATTTAATTACATATATTTTATCAGGCGGAGTGGACAAGCATTAACCAAACCTGTCTGAGTTACTCTCAAGACTATGCTTTAGGTGGAGCCAAGATGGCTGACTAGAAACAGCGGCAATCAAAGGCTCCCCTGAAAAAGAACCGTAATTGGCATGTGAATGCTTCATAGGCAACCAAGGTATATCTAGGTTTTCTCATCAGAACTGACCAGGCGCCTGACGTGATCCATGAAGAGGAAGGAAGAGCAGTCGGGTATGGCGCCCACCTAAGAGCCACACGGGGCAAGGGAGCTTCCACTCCCAGCAAAGGGAGGCGGTAAGTGAGCGTGCTACCCAGCTGGGGAAACTGTGCTTTTTTCCCAGAACTGTGCAACCTGCGGATCGGAAGATCCCACTGGCAAACCCATGCCACCGGGGCCTAGGGTCCCAAACTTGGAGCCGCGCAGATTCTCAACAGCCCCTCAGCTGGAATCTGCTTAACGCTGCCAAGCTTGGTGGGGAAGGGGTGACCAACACCACAGCTGCAGCTGCCTGCAGCCTAAGCCATTTGAGCTCCTTGGGATAGGGGCAGCAGCCAGCACGGGGACTCATAACCGCCTAACACACTAAGCTCCCTGAGCGGGGGAAGGGCGAAAGCCATTTCTATAGCTCCAGGCTGCACTTTTCCCCTACTGGAGTTAGGGAGGCTCCATGACTTGGTCCCCAAGAGGTGTTCCCCACAGCCCAACGCGCCAGCTGTGGCAGACTGTGGCCAGAGCGCCTCTTCAGGCCTGACCCTGACACATGCTTCCTCACTGGGCAGGGCTTCCCTGCAGGAACTGCAACAACTCCAGCCAGAGGCTCAGGGACAGAACCAAGATCTCCCTGGGCCTGAGCCCTTAATGAGAGGGGTGGCCGCACCTCCATTACCAGGAGGAAAGGAAGATTTATCCTTTACTCCTGGTAGTTCTGAGGAATCCGGACAGCCCAGATGAATGGGTTTCCCCAAAGCGAAGCATACTGTCTCCACCAACGGACAGCCAAAATGCTTCGTTAAACCAGTCCTGTTTCCTGTGCCACCCAACCGGGTGAGACCCTCCAACAGGGGTTGTCAGAGAGCCCTTACAGGAGTGATCCTACTGGCATCAGGTTGGTGTCCCTCAAGGTGAGAGGTCCCAGAAGAAGGAGCAGAGACCCATCTTTGCTGTTCTCCAGCCTCCTTGAGTTACATTTCTAGGCATAGGAGCAAACCAGATGAACAGGTCTGAAGTAAACCCCCAGCAAACAGCAGCAGCCCTGTAGAAGAGGGATCTGACCATTGAGAGAAAAACAAACAAAGAGAAAGCAGCAACATCATCAGCAACAAAAAGTCCCCACAAAAACCCCATCCAAAGGTCAGCATCCTCAAAGATCAAAACTAGACAAACTCATGCAGATGAGAAAGAACCAATGAAAAAACACTGAAAAACCCAAAAGGCCAGGGTGCCTCTTCCCTTTTAAATGATTGCAACGCCTGTCCAGCAAGGGTACAGAACTGGACAGAGGATGAGATGGACAAATTGACAGAAGTAGACTTCGGGAGATGGGCAATGAAAAACTGCTGGGCTAAAGAAGCATGATCTAACCCAATGCAAAGAAGCTAAGAACCTTGATAAAAGGTTAGAAGAGCTGATAACTAGAATAACCAGTTTAGAGAGGAAAATAAATTACCTGACTGAGCTGAAAAACACAGCACAAGAACTTTGTGAGACATACACAAGTATCAATAGCCAAATCAACCAAGCGGAAGAAAGGATATCAGAGTTTGAAGACCACCTTGCTGAAACAAGGCATGCAGACAAGATTACAGAAGAAGAATGAAAAAGAATGAACAAAACCTTCAAGAAATATGGGACTTTGTAAAAAGACTGAACTTACTATTGATTGGAGTACCTGAAGGAGATGGGGAGAATGGAAACAAGCTGGAAAACACACTTCAGGATATTATCCAGGAGAACTTCCCCAACCTAGCAAGACAAGCCAACATGCAAATTCAGGAAATACAGAGAACACCACTAAGATACTCCATGAGAAGACCGATTCCAAGACACATAATCATCAGATTATCCAAGGTCAAAATGAAGTAAAAAATGTGAAGGGCAGCCAGAGAGAAAGGACAGATCACCTACAAACGGAAGCCCATCAGACTAACAGCAAACCTCTCAACAGAGACTCTACAAGCCAGAAGAGAGTGGGAGCCAAAATTCAACATCCTTAATGAAAACAATTTTCAACCCAGAATTTCATATCCAGCCAAACTAAGCTTCATAAGCAAAGGAGAAATAAAATCCTTTCTAGACAAGCAAATGCTGAGAGATTTCATTACCACCAGGCCTGCCTTGTGAGAGCTCCTGAAAAAAGCACTAAATATGAAAAGGAAAAACCAGTACCAGCCACTGCAAAAACACACCAAAAAATAAAGACCAATGACACTATGAAGAAACTGCATCAACTAGTATGCAAAATAACCAGCTAGCATCATGATGACTGGATGAAATTCACATATAACAATACTAACCTTAAATGTAAATGAGCTAAATGCCCCATTTAAAAGACACAGACTGGCAAATTGGATAAGAGTCAAGACCCATTGGTGTGCTGTATTCAGGAGATCCATCTCACATGCAAAGACACACATAGGCTCAAAATAAAGGGAAATGAAAGCAAATGAAAGCAAAAAAAGGGAATTGAAAGCATACCAAGTAAATGAAAGCAAAATAAAGCAGGAGTTGCAATCTTAGTCTCTGACAAAACAGACTTTAAACCAATAAAGATCAGAAAAGACAAAGAAGGGCATTACATAATGGTAAAGGGAACAATTCAACAAGAAGAGCTAACTATTCTAAATATATATGCACCCAATACGGGAGCACCCAGATTCATAAAACAAGTGCTTAGAGACCTACAAAAAGACTTAGACTCCCACACAATAATAGTGGGAGACATTAACACCCCACTGTCAATATTAGAATGAGACAGAAAATTAACAAGCATATCCAGGACTTGAACTCAGTTCTGGACCAAGCAGACCTAAGAGACATCTACAGAATTCTCCACCCCAAATCAACAGAATATACATTCTTCTCAGTGCCACATGGCACTTATTCTAAAATCAACCACATAATTGGAAGTAAAACACTCCTCGAGCAAGACTCCTGTCTCAAAAAGAAAACCACTCCTCAGCAAATGCAAAAGAACTGCAATCAAAACAAACAGTCTCTCAGACCACAGTGCAATCAAATTAGGACACAGGATTAAGAAACTCACTCAAAACCACACAATGACATGGAAATTGAACAACCTGCTCTTGAATGACTACTAGGTAAATAATGAAATTAAGGCAGAAATCAAGAAGTTATTTGAAACCAATGAGAACGAAGAGAATGTACTAGAATCTCTGGAACACAGCTAAAGCAGTGTTAAGAGGGAAATTTATAGCACTAACTGCTCACATTAGAAAGCTAGAAAGATCTCAAATTGACACCCTAACATCACAATTAAAAGAGCTAGAGAGGCAAGAGCAAACTAATCCAAAAGCTAGCAGAAGACAAGAAATAACTAAGATCAGAGCAGACCTGAAGAAAATAGAGACACAAAAACACCTCCAAAAAATCAATGAATCCAGGAGCTGATTTTTTGACAAAATTAACAAAATAAATAGACCACTAGCTAGACTAATAAAAAAGAAAAGAGAGAAGAATCAAATAGACACAATAAAAAATGATAAAGGAGATATCACCACTGACCCCACAGAAATACAAACTGCTATCAGAAAATACTATAAACACTTCTATGCAAATAAACTAGAAAATCTAGAAAAAATGGATAAATTCCTGGACACATATACCCTCCCAAGACTAAACCAGGAAGAAATTGAATCCCTGAATACACCAATAACAAGTTCTGAAATTGAGGCAGTAATTAATAGCCTACCAACAACAACAACAAAGCCCACAACCAGACAGATCCACAGCCAAATTCTACCACAGGTACAAAGAGGAGCTGGTACCATTCCTTCTGAAACTATTCCAAACAATTGAAAAGGAGGGACTCCTTCCTAACTCATTTTATGAAGCCAGTATCATCCTGATACCAAAACCAGGCAGAAACACAACAAACAAAGAAAACTTCAGGCCAATATCCCTGATGAACATCAATGTGAAAATCCTCAATAAAATACTGGCAAACTGAATCCAGTAGCACATCAAAAAACTTATCCACCATGATTAAATTGGCTTCATCCCCAGGATGCAAGGCTGGTTCAACATACACAAATCAGTAAATGTAATCCATCACATAAACAGAACCAATGACAAAAACTACATGATTATCCCAATAGATGCAGTAAAGGCCTTTGATAAAATTCAACATCCCTTCATATTAAAAACACTCAATAAACTAGGTATTGATGGACCATATCTCAAAATAATAAGAGCTATTTATGACAAACCCACAGCCAATATCATATTGAATGGGCAAAAGCTGGAAGCATTCCCTTTGAAAACTGGCACAAGACAAGGATGCCCTCTCTCACCACTCCTATTCAACATAGTATTGGAAGTTCTGGCTACAGCAATCAGAGAAGAGAAAGAAATAAAGGGCAATCAAATAGGAAGAGAGGAAGTCAGATTGTCTGTGTTTGCAGGTGACATGGTTTTATATTTAGAAACCCCATCATCTCAGCCCAAAAACTCTTTAAGCTGATAAGCAACTTCAGCAAAGTCTCAGGATACAAACTTAATGTGCAAAAATCACAAGCATTCCTCTACATGAACAATAGACAAGCAGAGAGCCAAATCATGAATGAACTCCCATTCACAGTCACTACAAAGAGAATAAAATACCTAGGAATACAGCTAACAAGGCATGTGAAGGACCTCTTCAAGGAGAACTATAAACCACTGCTCAAGGAAATAAGAGAGGACAAACAAATGGGAAAACATTTCATCCTCACGGATAGGAAGAATCAATATCATGAAAATGGCCATACTGCCCAAAGTAATTTATAGATTCAATGCTATTCCCATCAAACTACCGTTGACATTCTTCACAGCATTAGAAAAAAACGACTTTAAATTTCATGTGGAATCAAAGGAGACCCTGTATAGCCAAGATAATCCTAAGCAAAAAGAACAAAGCTGGAGGTATCACGCTACCTGACGTCGAACTGTAATACAAGACCACAGTAACAAAAACAGCATGATACTGGTACCAACAGACATATAGACCAATGGAACAGGACAGAGACCTCAGAAATAACACCACACATTTACAACCATCTGATCTTCAACAAACCAGGCAAAAACAAGCAACGGGGAAAGGATCTCCTATTCAATAAATGGTGCTGGGAAAACTGGCTAGCCATATGCAGAAAAATGAAACTGGACCTCTTCTTTACACCTTCTACAAAAGTTAACTCAAGATGGATTAAAGACTTGAATGGAAAACCCAAAGTCATAAAAACCCTAGAAGAAAACCTAGGCAATTCCATTCAGGACATAGGCATGGGCAAAGACTTCATGATGAAAACGCCAAAAGCAATTGCAACAAAAGCCAAAATTGACAAATGGGATCTAATTAAACAAAAGAGCTTTTGCACAGCAAAAGAAACTATAGTCAGAGTGAAAAGGCAACCTACAGAATGGGAGAACATGTTTGCAATCTACCCATCTGACAAAGGCCTAGTATTCAAAATTTACAAAGAACTTAAAGAAACTTACAAGTAAAAAACAAACAACCTCATCAAAAAGTGAGCAAAGGATATGAACAGACACTTCTCAAAAGAAGACATCTGGCCGGGTGCGGTGGCTCACGCCTGTAATCCCAGCACTTTGGGAGGCCAAGGCGGGTGGATCACGAGGTCAGGAGACAGAGACCTTCTTGGCTAACACGATGAAACCCCATCTCTACTAAAAATACAAAAAATTAGCCAGGCGTGGTGGTGGATGCCGGTAGTCCCAGCTACCTGGGAGGCTGAGGCAGGAGAATAGCGTGAACCTGGGAGGCGGAGCTTGCAGTGAGCCGAGATCACGGCACTGCACTCCATCCTGGGCGACAGAGCAAGACTCCGTCTCAAAAAAATAAAAAATAAAAAAAAGAAGGCATTTACACAGCCAAAAAAACACATGAAAAAAAGCTTAACATCACTGATCATTAGAGAAATGCAAATTAAAACCACGATGAGATACCATCGCATGCCTGTCAGAATGGCAATTATTAAAAAGTCAAAAGACAATAGATTCTGGTGAGGCTGTGGAGAAAAGGAACACTTTTACACTGTTGGTGGGAGTGTAAATTAGGTGGGAGTGTAAATTAGTTTAACCATTGTGGAAAACAGTATGACGATTCCTTAAGGACCTAGAACCAGAAATACCATTTGACTCAGCAATCCCATCACCAGGTATATATCCAAAGGATTATAAATCATTCTACTATAAAGACAAATGCACATGTATGTTTTTTGCAGCAGCATTTACAAGAGCAAAGTCACAGAACCAACCCAAGTGCCCATCAATGATAGACTGGGTAAAGAAAATGTGGTACATATACACCATGGAATACTACACAGCCATGAAAAAGGGCATGAGATCATGTACTTTGCACGGACATGGATGAAGCTGGAGGCCATCATCTTCAGCAAACTAACACAGGAACAGAAAAACAAACACCGCATGATCTCACTCATAAGTGGGAGTTGAACAATGAGAACACATGGACACAGAGAGGGGAACAGCACACACCAGGGCCTGTTGGGGGTCGGGGGGTGAGGGAAGGGAACTTAGGGGATGGGTCAACAGGTGCAGCGAACCACCATGGCACACGTATACCTATGTAACAAACCTGCACATTCTACGTATGTATCCCAGAACTTAAAATAAATTTAAAAAAGACTACACTCTAATACCCTTATAAAACATTACTTCAAAACATACACATCTGTTATTAATATTTGCCATCCATTGGGAACTTCTACATAGCTACGTATGCAGATGGCAGAGTAAGAATCAATTATTTCTAACAAGGACAGGATTGTCAGGAACGACATCACAAAGAAGCTGACATTTAAATGGAGCCCTGAGTGTGATTTTTAAAATAACTCGACGGGCTGAAAGACATAACATTAATGTGTTAGGAATCACAACCAATGGAAGATGAACCAGCAATAAATACTGTACCTCTCTGGAATCAAGAGTCATTGACTTTTACAGAAATTTAGGAGCACATCAAATGCATAGATAATGTGTCTATTTGAAAGCCATTCTCTCTTGCCATTCCTCATCCATTTCCTCATAATTGTATTTAAAGAAATGTGTGGCCTCTACAAAATGCGCCCTTGTGAACCCTCTGAAATGTCTGTTGGCTCCAGACCTTGGGTGGTGAAGGTCTTTCCCAACAACAGGAGATTGAAATGCGCATGTGCAAACCGTCAACCTCCAACCCCGGCACGGGGAGAGAGGGCTGTGTTGTGTCAAAAGCAGCTGAAGTTTTACAGATACGATTCCCAGGTCAGAAGAGCCAAAGATGGAGATTTTAACTTTGCAAAAGCTGATACTAGACAAATTCAGCATTTATGGTGCTTTGAACAGAGTAGCCTTGCGAAAATTATTTCTTGAATGAATGAAAACTGGAACTGTAAAGAATTCCAGAAGGTAACAATGGAAAGTAGAATGACTTGGTCATATCTCTCTTTTTTTTTAATTGAAAATTCATCATGAATATTTAGGCCATTTTTGTAAACATTAGATCTGCTTTAAATTAGAGCTGCTTTTTTTTAAAAAAAAATAAAATATGAGATAAGACTTTCGTAGAAAAAGGCTGGGGGGCACTCTGGTTAAAGCAGAGTAGTACAGCTGGAGTGGGGGAAAGCGGGACCCATCTCTCAGCCCGTCAATGTTCTCTTATCTTTAAAAACTAACCACTCAGAGCGTGGCCCACAGAGCAGCAGCAGCAGCAGCAGTGTCTCCCGGGAGTATATGAGAAATGCGGCATCTCAGACCTCACCCCAGACCTCTTGAGTCAGAGTCTGTATTTTGACAGATCCAGGGTGATTCAAATGAACATAAAAATTTGAAAAGCTCTGTTCTCAGGAACTTTCATCCTTGGAGACGTGCAGTGTTTATAAATGGAAAAGAACTCTTGGTTGGAGTTATTTTCATTTTAAGATGGAAATAAATTACAGGTACAATTATTTTCTCAGGAAGTTCATGCAGGGAGGGACCTCATTATCAAGCAGCCCCTGCCTAAGATCTGGACAGGTCAGGTCGCCTGCATTCCACTCGGGCCCTACCGACCTTCTGAGGAGCCATGACATCTTGCTTCTGGTTGTCACGTGCTGCTCTGGGCTCTGCCTTGAGGGATCCCATCCTCTTCCCTGCAATCACAAAGCCCACTTCAGAAGCAGCAGTCCCCCACCTTCCTCCAGGCCCACAGTGGACAACCACGACAGGACCTTGACAGGACGTGCGTATCCCTGTCACCAGTGAATTTCTCAATGTCTCTGGGACATAGTTAGGAGGCTGATGAGGAGGTTATGCTTAATAAATCCACACTAATAGTCCCATCTCCCTATGTGTGTGTCTGCTTCTTCTACAGCATCTTATTGTGAACCCCAAAGTAACTGAGACAGGTCTCAATCAATTTAGGAAGTTTATTTTGCCAAGGTTAAGGACACACCGGTGACAAGCCTCAGGAGGTCCTGCCAACATGTGCCCAAGGTGGCTGGAGAAAAGTTTGTTTTTATACATTTTAGGAAGACATAATACAACAATGAATACATGTAAGAGATATATTGGTTCGATGTGAAAAGGTGGAACAACTTGAAGCAGGGTTTCCAGGTTATAGGTAGATTTAAAGATTTTCGGATTGGCAATTGGTTGAAGAAGTTAAGTTATTACCTAAAGGGCTGGAATCAATAGAAAGAAATGTCTGGGTTATGCTAAGGGGTTGTGGAGACCAAAGTCTTATCATGCAGATGAGGCCTTCAGGTAGCAGGCTTCAGAGAGGAGAGATTGTAAATGTTTCTTATCAGACTTCAGGCCTGTGTTGATGTTAATGCTAGCTGGCTTTTCCTGAATTTCAAAAGGGAGGAGGGTATAAGGAGACATGTCTGACCTCCCCTTCCCATCATGGCCTGAACTAGTTTTTCAGGTTAACTTTGGAAGGTCCTTGGCCAAGAGGAGGGGTCTACTGAGATGGTTGGAGGGCTTAGAATTTTATTTCTGGTTTGTAATATCTAAGAATTTCTGGCACATTCACTTAAAATCATGTAAAATACCTGAGTTTTATGTAAGCCACCTAGGTTTCAGTCAACTAAATGAGCAAACAGAATCACTCTCAGATAGTAAAAAAATAAAAAATCTCAAATAGATGTACCATTTGATAAATTTTATCCCAAAATCACTATGAAGGAACTATGAGCCTGAGGCCCCTAAAACTAAAATGGTTCTAGGTAAGTCACTAAAGTCCTATTTGAATCATATAATCAAATACAAAATCAAGCCAACAAAATCCCTTGGCTTAATGACTGGAGGCTCTGACAGTGGAGTAAGGGCCCAGGTCACTATCACAGAATCACAGCCTCTCACACATTCCTGTGGTCAGCTCAGAGACACACAAGGAGGGAGATCCAGGATCTTTGAAAAAAAAAGATGCTGCAACACCATCACAAAGACACTGTGTACCTCTTCCTTTTGTCCTTCTTGAAAAGGGGTCTCTGGCCATTATGAAATGAACCACCCCATCACTGGATCTTGACCATAAACTAATATGAACGCCTGGGGCCTGGAACACTGCTATGGTTTGCCAGATGAAATGGGACGGGATAAGTTACAGGATAAGGGTTTAGATCAGTTGTGTTCCACTGTGGGACCCAATTCATCCTTGAAGTCATCTTTGTTTTTTGCCTTAGTTTGTGAGCTGCATATCTGAAATAAACATACTTAGAACTACCTATATTGTCTCCCTGACAAGTGCAGTGTGTGTTTTCAAAGTAGAAAAAAAAAGTGGAAGACTGTTGAATTACCCCTCCCTACTAAATAAAATAATCAATCAAAGGCAAATATCATCCAGGGGATTTCAAAGATTAAGGCTGCCATCAAAGACGAAAAAATCGAGTGAGGATTCCTGTCATACCCTCTTTTGTCTTCCTTGGTCTGTGTAGAACACAGATGTGTCTTGGAGAACAACAGTGGACCATTGTGAACTCAATCAGTGACTCCAACTGTAGATGCTATTCCAGACATAGACTATCTGCTGGAGTGAAGCAATACAACTGTTGAAACCTGGTGTACAGCTATTGATCCAGAAAATACTTTTCCTCTCTTAAAATAAGCATAGAATACCAAAAACATTTTTGTTTCACTCAGCAAGGACAGCAGTACACTTTCACTGCCTTATTCAAGACTACATCAGTTAGCCTTGTGTCAGGTTTCAGTCTGCAGAATCTCTCACCATTGATCCACTACATCAATTAGTTCATACTAGTAGGACTAGTGAGCAGGAAATAGCAGATACCTATATACCTTGATATGGTCAGTGTGCATCAGAAAGTGGGAGATAAACTCCATAAAATAATGTCAGAATCTGGTAAAGTTTCTTGTGTATGGTACAGCCGTCTGGAGCATAATAGAACATCCTCTTTGAAATTAAAGACAAGCTCTGTATGTTGTATCCCACCCCTACCCCACCCCACACCGTACACACACATACCATAAATTAAAAGTTACAAAGCTTGAGAGTACCTTGGTATTATAGAGATAACTTATTGCAAACTTGGTTTAATAAATCTAAGTCATTTACTGAGTAGCCTTAGGGCAGTCAGTTTTGAATGGAGCCCAAAGCAAGAGAAGGCTTTTCCAGCTGATTCAGACTGCAGTACAAGCAGATTTGTGACTTGAGGCTGACGACCCAGTACCTTGACCTGTCTGTGATATGCTGCTATGCAGAGGCAGTAGCAAGACCTGACAGAGGAAAGCAGCACAGATTCCAGGGTTTTGGAATAAGCCCACGACTGTCCCTTCGAGGGATAGCTTTTGGCTTGCTGCTAGTGCCTTTTAGGGTCTGAATGCAGGTGAAAGTTGAGCTGCACATCATGAACTTGTTATTCTGACCTACAAATCCACCAATCAGGCATGCCCCCAAAGTACCACACTGTCAGTGGTAGGGAAATAGACCAGTTGGGTAAGCCCTCAAAGTATTAATGTAAGTAATTTGCATTCCCAGGTAGTCTCTCCTCCCATGGCATTTACTCCTTCCAGATCACTGCCTCTCTTCGAACCTGTACTGTGGCCTCACATGACATTTCCTAGGACAAGATGACTGAGGAAGAAAATAAGTCAACATTCATCTGCAGATCGTTCTGCATGATACATGGATTCCAAAGAGAGGAGGGCCACCATGGCACCACATCCTCAGTTGGAGGTGGCCTTGAAGCACTTGGGGAAGAGAAATTGTCTCAAGGGCAGAATTTGGAGTAGTACGTTTGATTGTCTGGAGGGAAAGGCGATTGGATGTATCAATCTACACTGATTTGTAAGCAGCCCCTGAATGTTTAGCCAGATAGCTAAGCCAAATGTTTAGCTCAAAATAAGAGACTTGCTGACAAGGAAGTGTAGAAAAGAGAGTTGTAGATGAGCCTCTCAAAAGGGGTCCAGAGCATGAAGACTTTTGTGTCTCCGGCGACACTCACCAAAAGACCTCTCAGCAGAGGTAGGTAGGGTGGCCCAGTCTCTAGATGTCATTCAGGCTCCTTCTCCAGTCACCTGCTCCAGGAGGAACAGCAGGCTGATAAGATTGGACCCTGCTCGTCGTGGAAGAGGCAATATTTCTTCCTCATTAAAGAAGATACAGTCAAGGTGCAGATTTTTCCCCCAGCCTTTCTCTATTTCTTCCAAAGACACTACTAATGGACTTTTTGAATTATGTTTCAACATCTGGTATTTCACTCTGCACTCTCTCTGACCAAGACATTTTATTTTACACGAAAAGATGAGAGGTGATGGGTTTGTCCATGGAATCTACTGGTCTTACCATGTTTCCCACCACCCAGAAGCAGCCAGCCTTACAGAATGGTAGAATGGCCTATGGAGAACTCACAGCACCATGTGGGGCACAACACTCTGCAGGGTGCACTGCTGCCCCAAGGGAAGTAGTACAAGATTTGAATCAGTGCCTAGCTGTGCCAGAATGCAGGCTGGGATAGCATCTCTCACTATTCTTCTCAAAGACCATTTGCAGCCAAATCACACAGATCTATCGGGCTCAGACCCCTTATGCTTAACATTTCCATCATCTCTACAGATAAAGAATCCAAACAAGCTGAGGTTCTGATAGAGGGCAAAAGAAACATGGATTGGGTAATAAAGAAATTGATAAATGCCAGGTATGATGGCCTCCTGGTTAGTTATAAAAACCAGTAAGTATTGTAGTACCTGCACATGTATTTTGTGTGTTTCTTTGTTATGAGTGCATGCAAATAAACTTTTCATTTCCCTTCACTCTTTTCTCTACTATTTTATACAGAGTACATTGTTGGTGGTGAACTGTAACTTTGCTGTTTGGGTTTTAGGGAATCAAAATAAGATTGGGGCTGAACTGGAGGAAGAGGGATCGCCAGCTGCTTAAGGTATTCAGGAAAGGAGTTAGGGTCTCCCTTTTAAGGAGAGAATGAGCGTGTTTGTACATGACCAGTTGTATTGTGTCATGGGAGCAGGTTGCTACTGTTGTTAGTGAGAAGTCCAACCATGGAAAGATGGTATGTGTGGACATTGAGTAGCCTAAGCTACTCAACTTAACATTTGGACTGTGATGTGCACCATGGACTGGCTCTCAGCATCCATTCTAGCTTCCTGCTGGTGTGCCAGCCCATCTGCAAAGGCCAGAGATGTAAAAGTTACATTTCCCAGATTGTATTGCTACTAAGACCTGCCAATCTGATGCACTCCGGCCAGACTTGAATTCAAAATTGGGTGAAGTTGAAAGAGATGCAAGTATGAAGCTTCATTTGGGACATGGATTGTGTCCAAGGCCATTTGTCTCCAGCAACCTGTTTAGGCACCTCCCTTCAGTGGCGTGGCTGCTTTCCCAGTTGGTGCTGGGGACCAGCATTCTGACCTCTGTCTGCTGCAGCCCCAGTGGCAAAACTTCCACTCTGCTGGGAAGCGATAAACACAAGTCTAGGGGCTGGAGGGTTGTTGGGACTTTCACAAAGAGCCCTAACAACTGTGTAAACACGTAAGACCTGGTACCAACTTCCTTTCTGCTTCAGTTAGCTAGAGTGGTTTCTGTTCTCCACCATGAGCCCCGCCTGATGCTCTGGGAGGGGATCAATGTTAAAAATAGAAGCTCCAGAAACAGAAACGCTAATTTCCATTTATGTAAGCACTACGGGCTATTTATGGTCACCTGGAATGAGAAATAAGAAGAATGGACCAATTGTATTTTAACTTATTATGTAAAGGACACATTCCCAAAAGCTTTGGAAAATGTATTGGTCTAATGCGTCATTGTGACACTTCACCTCTGAAAACAATTGTCAGAGCTCAAAATGTACTTTGTGAAATTTGTATTTAACAATGTGAAATCACTACAAATATAAATGTGCACTCATGGCCTAAGAGGCAGCATGTCCAACGGCTTATTGCTCTGGAGCCAGATGGGTCTGAGTTCAAATAGTGGATCTACCACTTGCTGGCTGTGTGACTTTAAGCAAGTCACTTACCCTCTCTGGGCCTTATTTTCTTCAGCTGTAAATTAGGGATAATTATAGTACCTGTATCACAGGGGTTTTGTGAAGGTAAACTCAACTGATACATGTAAAATGCTTGCAGCAGTATCTATGGTCTAGCAAGAAAAGCTTCAAGTTGTAGCAAAAAACTGAGGAGGAAAAAGGAAAAGATCTGTCACTGTGGTGGTTTGTTCTCTACATCACCTTGACCAGGCTAAGGCATGCCCAGATAGCTGGGAAAACATTATTCAGGGTGTGTCTGTGAGGGTGTTTTCAGAAGAGATTGGCATTTGAATAGGTGGAGTAAAGATCACCCTCAGCAACGTGGGCAGGCCTCATCCAAGCAGCTGAGGGCTGGAATAGAAAAAAAGGTAGAGGGATGGGGAATCCATGCTCTGCTTGAAGGGGGACACTCATGTTTCTCCTGGCCTTGGACATCCACACTCTCAGTTCTCAGGCTCTGGGACTCAGACTGGAACTTACACCAGGGGCTCCCCTGGTTCTCAGACCTTTGCGTTTGGATTGAGACTACACCACCAGCTTTCCTGCTTCTCCAGCGTGCAGACAGCAGATAGTGGGACTTCAGTTTCCATAATTGTGTGAAACAATCCCTCATAATAAATCTCTATCTATCCATCTCCTTCTATCTATCTATCTATCTATCTATCTATCTATCTATCTATCTATCCATCCATCCATCCACCATCTTTCTCTTTTTTTCTTTCTTTCCTTCTTCGTTTCTTTCTATCTATTGTCTGTCTGTCTGTCTGTCTGTCTGTCTATCTATCTATCTATCTATCTATCTATCTATCTATCTATCTATCGTATTGGTTCTATTTTCCTGGAGAACCCTGAGTAGTACAACTACACTGTATTAAAGACAATATGATGTTTTTAAGTGTTAATGTCCCCCAAACATAACTCCTCACTGAAAGTACCTGATGTCATCTTCTACAAGGATGGTGTGACCCTGTCTCCAAGGTCTCAGTCTAAAGGGATCCCGCTGCATCGTTATTTCTACAGTACACTGGTGAACTGGGAAGTACTCTACATAGGAGTCAAAATACCTGCATGTACAACCTGCCTCCAAGACACCCTCACTGTGGACTGAAGCCTCCCAGACCTCAGTTCTAACCTCTATTGAGTGAATTGATTAGCTGGGAATAGTAAGCCATTCCCTGCCACCGCCAGGGATGCTGTTAGGCTGGATGAATCACGGCTGTCAACACCTTCTGTGAGACTCCACAGGACATATGAGAATAAGGGACACTCTAATGCCCACAGCCACTCCAGAGTGGCCACTCATGAGGCATTGGTCAACAGGAACTCTGCTGCAGGACGCTCTGGAGGTTTTCCTTCATTGTCCTCTAGACCAGGGCTGTTCTGGAGCTGCACTGCCCAATACAGGAGCCACTAGCCTCACGTGGCTGGTGAGCACTTGTAGTGTGGCTAGTGTGACTGAGGAATTGGTAGGAATTGATTTTTACATTTGATTCACTTTTCATTAATTTAAATTTAGATAGCCACGTGTAGTTAGTGACTGCATACTGGCCCAACAAAGAAAGGAATGTGCAAATGGGACCACACGTCTGATAGCCACCGTTTTCATATACATGAGAAGCTAACGATTCTGTTCTGTCACTACTGCCCCAGGCATAGAGAGAACCTTTGAGGATAATGAGGCACGAAGGGCAAGGGAGAAGGACAGACATCTGTCCTGCTAGATCCCATCTGCAGTGGAGGTGAAAAGGTGAGAAGACAGAGAGACACAGCAGCTGCCGGGTGGGTCCCGGGGCCAGATCGTTTCCAAGGTCACAGGTAGAGCTTGGCAAGTCAGTCCTGAGAGGAGTTTTGTAGAGGACAATGTCAGGGCTCTGCCCCTTCTCACTGGGTCCACTGGATGGGCGCTCCACACCCGCTTGAGTATGCTTTTGCTTCAAGAGCCAGGACCTGCAGCTTCTTTCCCCTTTCAGGACTGGCCTCAGACTACTGGGCTTCACTGCCCTGCAGCCTGCAAATAGCTAAGAACCCCCTTAACTGATGAAAAAATCCTGCAACGGTATGCAGTATGAAGGCCTTGCCCCCAATTACACTTGGGCTGTAACATGGTTGGTTTTCTTTCAGTTTCTGCCTCTCAGGCACATTTTCTTGAGGCTACACCCTGGTCACTGTACTAGTCAAGATTCTCCAGAGAAACAGAACCTATTGGATGTAGAGATGGAGACACAGTGGGAGATGTATTTTAAGGAACTGGGTTACACGATTGTGAGAACTGGCAAGTCCAAAATTCGCAGGGCAAGGCTGGCATTGGAGACCCAAGGAAGAGTTGACGTTGTAGCCTGGATCTGAAGGCTGTCTGGAGGCAGAGTTCCTTCTTTCTCGGTGACCTCAGCCTTTTGCTGTTAAGGTCTTCAACTGATTGGATGAGGCCCACCCACATTACGGAGTGTAATTTGCTTTACCATCTACTGATTTAAATGTCAATCAGATCTTTCTTAAAAAATACCTTAATGGTAACATCTGGACTGGTGTTTGACCAAAATCTAGGTACTGAGAGGTGAAGTCAGCTGGACTTCCTGGATTGAGTGGGGACTTGGAGAACTTTTCTGTCTTACAAAAGGATTGTAAAATGCACCAATCAGCACTCTGTAGCTAAGATTGTAAAACGCACCAATCAGTGCTCTGCAAGGGGATTGTAAAATGTACCAATCAGCGCTCTGTAAGAATGCACCAATCAGCGCTCTGTAGCTAGCAAGAGGATTGTAAAATGTACCAATCAGTACTCTGTAAAATGCACCAGTCAGTGCTCTGTAAAATGTACCAATCAGCAAGATTCTAAAAGAAGCCAATCACAGGGAGGACTGAAAAAAGGGCACTCTGATAGGACAAAAACAGAACCTGGGAGGGGATAAATACAGGAATAAAAGCTGGCCACCCCAGACAGCAGCAGCAACCCCCTGGGGTCACCTGCCACGCTGTGGAAGCTTTGTTCTTTTACTCTTCATAATAAACCTTGCTACTGCTCACTCTTTGGGTCCGTGCCATCTTTAAGAGCTGTAACACTCACCATGAAGGTCCACAGCTTCATTCTTGAAGTCAGTGAGACCACGAACCCACCAAAAGGAACCAACTCCGGACACAGTACCATGACCTAGCCAAGTTGACACATAAAATTAAGCATCACAGCCACTTTGATTGAACTGCTTTTCTACACTTAGTTAAGATGCACTTTGTTTTCCCTTAAGGAAACTTGGAAAACTTGCTAGTAATCCAAGCAACAAACCATCACTTCAGGTGGTTAATCTGATTCCGTTCATATTGGATCTTATTGACTTCAGTTTTCAGACTTGACTCCCAAATTTTCCTTGATGTGCCTTCTTTGGGGCATGTGTCTGCCATGCAGACTACACTGCACATGAGATGGGTGAGTGTAGAAGCTAAGAGCCTGGACTGCAGAGTCAGACCTGGTTTTGAATCTCAGTTCTGCCATTTACATGCTCTGTGACTGCAGGAGGTCATTTAGCCTCTCTGAGCCTGTTTCCAGGCAATGAAATAGGCAAATTATAGCATCTTAAAGATGCTGTGAAAAGTCGATAGAATTACACATACTACTTATATTTATTGAACAGCTACTCTGAGCCAAGCACTGTGGGAGGCCCTGGCAAAGGAGTGGCAAAACAAGAACAGAGGTCTATGCATGGGAGCCAACAGCCAGCATCAGAGCTTACATGTAAAACTCTGGCACAATCCCAGGCTCGTGGTTAGTTGTGGCTGTTCCTATTTACTGCTGAGAGTCATTGATTGCCAACGAAGTCCTCCTTTGAACAGGGGGGAAAAAACCCTGTACATTTCCAGAGGATAGCAAAGAAGTGAAGAAATATTGTCAGCAGGCACAGCCCATAGTCATTCAGACCCGACTATGGCCCTTCGTGGCTCACAGAGAAATAAAGGTGTTGTCCATTCCAGCAGATAAGCTTTAATTTGGTGAAAAGGGGAATGCAGTCATTCTTGGGGAGGAGTAACCTATCATTAGCATTCGTTGTGTTCCTTCCCTTGTGTAATTGGGATTTAGGGGATCAAAACCAGGACTCATAATCTGAACATATTTGGTAGAACAAGGGGCAGGGGATGTATGAAACTGGTTTTACCCAGTGAATCCATGATTTGTGGCCACTAAAGGAACAGGCTGCACTTCCAGCTCATCTTGAGGAACCTGCCAAATTCTTTTGCAGTGTCATTCCCCCAGCATGAACTTTCTACCTTTTATATCTCACCTGTGTTATACACCTCAACCACCCCATATCCTCAGAGATGCCCAAGGCCAAATCTCCAGAACCTGTGAATACGTTATTTACATGGCAAAAAGGAATTAAGCACGCAGGTGAGGTTGATGTGGCTGATCAGCAAATGGGGCAGTTGGGCCCATGTAATTATCCAGGTGATTCCAGTGTAATCACAAGCATCCTTAAGTAGTGAAGAGGGAGGTAGAAGTGTCCGGAACAAAACCTTGGCATTGTAAGAAGACTCAACTGGCCATTCTGACTTTAAAGATGGGGGAGAGGGATGGGGTCATTTGCCAAGGAATGTGAGTGGCCTTGAAAAGCTAGAAAAAGCAGGCAAATACATTCTCCCCTAGAGTCCTCGGAAACAGTAACTATTACACTTTCTTGTGTATCCTGCTATACATGTGCATTTATACATATATAAAATGTGTGGATAAAGCTGACTTTTCAACAGATCAATAGAATTTAGAAGATAATGAAATGACATCCTTAATGCTAAAAGCAAATAACTGTCAACCTAGAATCCAATACTCAGTGGGAATATCCTTCAAAATAAAGGCAAATGTTTGTTATTTACTGGCTAGGTAACCTTGAAAGATCTGTGGCAGTCTCAGTTTTCTTATTTGTAAGGTGGAGATGGCCATATCTACCTTCCTTGGACTGCTGTAAATATTTAGTGAAAAAAAATATATAGAATATTAAATACAGTGCTTGGCACAAGTGACTGTTAAAAAAATGATACTATATTAATTAACATTTTCACAATTAATAAATTAAAAACAAAGTAAAGATGTTTCAGACAAAAGCCAAAATAATTTGTCGCAAGTATACCAATTCGAAAAGGAATACTGAAGAACTTTACCATGAATGAGGAAAATTATCCTGAAGGGAGCATAATGATGTGGGAGGAATAAGAAACAACAGAATAAATACGAGGATAAAACCGTTTAAAACAATAACAATAATGGTGTCTGTATTTGTCTCTGGCTGACATAACAAAGTAAGATACAGATAGATGGTATACTCTCTAGGCCAATCACAAAGAGAATGATAGAGAAGGAAATAGAAATAATAAAAACATTAATTCAAAAGAAGCCAAGAAAGGAGAAGAAAAAGGAAATTTTAAAACATAACAAATAGGAAACAAATAGTAAATGATAAATTTAGATTTAAATATATTTGAAATCATATTAAATGTAAATTAAATAAATATTCCAATTAAAACACAGTGATCGTCAGACTGGATTTTTTAATAATAGTGACACTATGCTGCTTACAAAAGAGACATCTTAATATATGGTTAGGCATAAGAATCCGGAAAGAGTGAAAGTAAAATAATAGAAAATGATATACCCTTCAAATATCAACCAAATGAAAGTAAGTACAGCTATGCAATTATCTGACAAGTCGATTTTAATTGAGAAAGCATTACTAAAAATAAAGAGGTATATTTAATAATGACAAAAGGATCCATCTATTAGAAAGACATGATGATTCTAAAGTTGAATGTACTTCAAAATATAGTTTTAAAATGTGTAAATCAAAAATTGAGAGAAAAGAGGAAATATATAAATCTATAATCATAGTTAATTTAAATACCTCTCTTAGTAACTAACAGAACAAGAAAGCCCAACATCAATAATTATATAAAGAACTTGAAGGACATGATTAATAAGCTTTTGGCATAGTGACATATGTAGAATACTAAATTCAACAACCATAATATATATATTATTTTCAAGTGCACTTGAACAATCACCAAAATTGCCCTGAGCCACAAAGTGAGTCTCTAAAAATTTTAGAGGATTGAAATAATAGAGAATGCATTCTCTGACCAGGATGGAATTAAAACATTTTTAAAAAGCAGAGATAGCTAGAAAATCACCAAGATTCCACATACAGTAAATAATACATTCTAAAGAATCTATAGATCAAAGAGAAAAGCACCGTATAACTTAGAAAATATTTTGAACTGATTAATGAAAATAGAACATGTCTAACTATATGGGGTATAGCTAAAGCCATAATCAGAAGGATGTTTAAAGTGTCAAATGCCTGTATTAGAGAAGAAGAAAGGCTGAAAAAGAATAATCTAAATGTTGATCTAGAAAAGTTAGAAAAAGAATAGCAAATGAAACCAAAATAAAGTACAAGGAAGGAAATAATTATAAGAGCAGAAATCCATGAAATAGAAAGCAAGTATACAGCAAAGAAACACAACAAAAGGAAAGGTTGTTTCTCTGGAAAAAAAAAAAAAAAAAAAAAAAAACTAATAAAATGGATAATCATTGGCAAAATGAGTCAGAAAAAAGAGAATACATAAATTATCAATATTATGAAGAAAAGGGGACGTTATAAAAATGTCATACCAATAAATTTCAAAATATAAATAAAATGAGCAAATTCCTGGTAAAGCATTACCTGCCAAAACTAAGAAAAGATGCAATAGAAAATCTGAATTGTCATCCATGTATGAAAGAAATTGAGATTGTAATTTAATTGTTTCCCACAAGTAAAGTTCTATGCCCAAATTTTTCACTAATGAAATCCTTCTAAACATTTGAGAAGGATTGACACTGATCTCACACAAACTCACCCAGGGATAGAAAAAGAGGGAACACTTCCCAACTCATTTATGAAGCCGATTAACCTTGATACCAAAATCAGCAAAGAAAGAAAACTTATAAGCCAGTCTCCCTAATAATGTAGTGTAAAAATACTAAATAAAGCATTAACAAACCAAATTGAGGAGCTAATAAATAGTATAATAAAACAAGTCCAAACTGGATTTATTCTAGGGTGCAAAGTTGTTTAATGTCCAAAAAATTAGTCAATGTAATTTGCTACGCTAAGAAAATGAAAGGACAATCAACTGAATACATGCCAAAAAAGCACTTGATACAATTCAACACCCATTCATGATAAAAGAAAAAAAACATTCTGAGTGTAGGATTAGAAGGGTACATTCTTTAACTGATAGAGTAGCTTGGAAGAGAAAGAACTCTAAAATAAACATCACACCTAGTGGGAAATATTGAAAGATTTTACCCAAATTAAGAATGAAACAAAGATACTCAGTCACCACTTCTATTCAACATTGTATCGGCAGTAGTTGCAATAAGGAAAAAAAAAAAACCTATCAAAATTAGAAATAATGGGAAGTGAAATTGTAATTATTTTTAAATAACATGATTGTGTACATAGAAAATCCATTTAAAAATTAACAGAAAATTCATTAGCATTAATAAGTGAATTCAGTAAGGTGATAGATATAAGGTCAATATACAAAGTTTAATTGTTAAACCATTTTTAAATATACCCAGAGAGATCTGTTCTCATTAACACAGGCCTTCGCTCAGAGGAAACTACTTTACCAAAAACTGAAGCGTGGAAAGAAGGAAATACCCAGCTCTATCTCCCTCTAACCTTCTTATCTCAACACAAGGGGAAAGCTGAGAAGCACTTGTCAGGGTCACGGCCCAGGGGCACAGGCTTACTAAGTGACTAAGTCCTAATCGTGGGATTATAAAGATTTTTCCCTCTCCTCATACATTACCACCACATTAACAGGCTCTTGTGTGATAAACAAGATTACAGCAGAAAGAACTATAAAGCTAAGACTCAATTCAAGAAGGAGTCTCTAGGAAAATCCCAAGACAACAAACAACACAAAAACAAAACAGCTAGAGGAAATGGAAGGCCCTAGCACCTCCAGCTACAGCAGCCATTAAACACAGCTTAACTTCTAGCCATATAAACATAAACACCCACACTAAAGGCCTATTTAGTTTCTATTACTCAATACATCATTTCTGGCTTTGAAAATAAAATTATAAACCATACTAAAAGGCAAAACATCAAAACCAAAACAAATAAATAAAATTGAAGAGACAAAGCAAGCATCAGAACCTGGCTCAAATATGACACTGATTTTGGAATTATTAGACCAGGAATTTAAAAACTATATTAAATGTGCTAAGGGCCTTAATGAAAAAAAAATGGACAACATGCAAGAACAGATGGGCAATGCAAACAGAGAGAAAAATTCTACGAAAGAATCAGAAGAAAACCTTAGAAAATAAAAGCACTGTAACAAAAGTGAAGAATGCCTTTGATGTGCTCATTAGTACGCTGGACACTATCAAGGAAAGAATCAATAAGCTTTAAGATATGTTAATAGAAACTTCCCAAACTGAAACGTAAACAAAAAATACTGAGGATAAAAGGAACAGTATATTCAAAAGCTGTGGGACAATTACAAAGGGTGTTAAGATACACAATACACATAGTAAGAGGCCAGATATGGTGACTTATTCCTATAACCCTAGCACATTAGGAAGCCTAAAGCCTAAACGATTTAGGGGATATCATTTGAGCCCAGGAATTCAGGAGCAGCCTGGGCAACATAGTGGGAAAACATCTTTACAAAAAATACAAAATTTAGCCAGGCATGGTGTTTGTCTGCAGCCCCAGTTACTCAGAAGGCTGAGGTAGGAGGAACTTCTGAGCTCAGGGAGGTAGTTACGGCTGCAGTGAACTGTGATCATGCCATTGCACACCACCCTGGGCGACAGAGTGAGACCCTGTCTCAGGAAAAAAAATAAAATAAAAATAACACAAATATCAGAAGAATAATGAACAGAAGAAATATTTGGATTAATAATGAGAATTTCCAAAAATCAATGCCAGAAAGCAAACCACAGATTAAAAGGGCAGAGAACACAATGAGGATGTTTTTTAAAATCTAATTATAGCATATTCAAACTGTAGAAAACCAAAGACAGAGAAAATCTTGAAAGAAACCAGAGGAAAAAACACCTTACTTACATAGGAGCAAAGATAAGAAGTATACCAGATTCTCTTGAGAAATCATTCAAGCAAGAAAAAAATAAGAGTGAAATATTTAAAGTGTTGAAAGAAAAAACCCACGAACTTTCAATTATGTATCCAGCAAAATTATTCTCCTGTATTAGTCCATTGTCACACTGCTGATAAAGACATACCCAGGACTGGGCAATTTACAAAAGAAAGAGGTTTAGCGGGACTTACAGTGCCACATGACTGGGGAAGCCTATCAGTAATTGACAAGCATGGCAAGCATAAAGTTAGTAAGAATTTAGTTAACTACATATCACTATCAGTTAACTAGTTCTAATTGACATTTATAGGACAGTTGTTGACTTCATACAAGAAGAGCATAATACACATTCTTCTTAAGCTCACGTGGAACACTTAACAAAATATACCATATGCTGAGCCATAAGAAAGACATACCTCAACAAATTTAAAAGAATAAAAATCATGTAAAGTATTCTTTCACATCATAATGACATTAAATAGAAATCAGTAACAGAAAAATAGCAGGAAAATAACAAATTAATTAGAAATTATACCACGCACTTATAAATAACACATGGGCCAGACAATGAGTCTCAAGATAAATTTTCAAATATTTTGAATTAAATGAAAACAAAAATACAACTCAGTATTTGTGGGATTCAGTGACTGAAAGCAGTGTTATTTACTTCAGTTTCTATTACTCAATAAATGATTTCTGGCTTTGAAAATAAAATTAGATATATAGCACTGAATGCATATGTTAGAAAAGAAGAATAATCTAAAGTCAGTATCTAAGCTTTCACCAAAGGAAACTAAAGAAAAAGAACAATATAAGCCTAAAGCAAGCAGAAAAAAGAAGTAATAAAAATTAGAGCAGAAATGAATGAAATTGAAAATAGCAAATCAATAGAGAAAATTAATCAAACCAAAGCTGGTTTTTTGAAAGATTAATACAATTCATAAACCTCTAGCCAGTCTAGCCAAGAAAAGAGAGAAGACATAAACTACTCATGTCAGACATGAAAGAGGGATCATCACTATTGATTCACGGACATTAAAAGGATAATAAAAAAATACTATGAACAACTTCATGCCAATAAATTTAATGACTCAGATGAATTGGATCACTCCCTTGAAAGGCCCAATCTACCAGATTCACACGTGGAAAAAATAGATAATCTGAAGATGCCGATAGTAAAGAAAGAAAATAAATAAATAATAACCTTCCAGAAAAGAAAGTATTGAGCCCAGGTGATTTCACTGGGGAATTCTACCAAACATTAAAGAAAGAAATGATGCCGATATTTCATAATCTCTTTCAGAAGATAAAAGCAGAAGAAATACTTTCTAACTCATTCTATGAGGCCAGCATTCTCTTAATACCAGAATAGGTATAAGGACATCATATAAGGACATTACAAGAAAGGAAAACTATGTTAAAAATTCTCAGCACTCTAGGAATAGATGGGATTCCTCAATTTGATAAAGAACATCTACAAAAGCTTACAGCTAACATACTTAATAGTGAGGAACTAGATACTTTCCTCCCAAAATCAGAAAACAGGGGAAGAATGTCCTCCTCACCACTCCTGTTCAACATTGTACTTAGAGTCCTAGCTAATGTAATAAGACAAGAAAAGAGAAAGAAGGCCAGGCGCGGTGGCTCACGCCTGTCATCCCAGCACTTTGGGAGGCTGAGGCGGGCAGATCACAAGGTCAGGAGATCAAGACCTTCCTGGCTAAAACAGTGAAACCCCATCTCTACTAAAAATACAAAAAAATTAGCCAGGCCTGGTGGCTCGCACCTATAATCCCAGCTACTCAGGAGGCTGAGGTTGGAGAATTGTTTGAATCTGGGAGGTGGAGGATGTAGTGAGCCAAGATCATGCCATTGCACTCCAGCCTGGATAACAGAGCAAGACTCCATCTCAAAATTAAAAAAAAAAAAAAAAAAAAAATGGAAAGAAAAAAAAAAGACAAGAAAAGGGAAAGAAAAAAAACAATATTGGGATTGGGAAGGAAGAACTTAGTTCACAAATGACATGAATGCTAATGTGGAAAATTTCAAAGAATTGACAACAACAACAAAAAATCCACAAACCTCCTGAAACCAATAAATGATTATAGCAAGGTTGCAGGGTATAAGGTTAATACACAAAAGTCAATTGGATTTCTACATACTCTAATGAACAATTGGAATTTGAAACACAATACTATTTACATTAGTAAATGTAATTAGTAATGTAAAAGTACATTACCAAAAAAAAGTACATACCAAAAAAACTTACACATAAATATAATAAAATATTTACAAGATCTATATGAAAAAAAGTACAAACCTCTGGTGAAAGAAATCAAAGAATATCTAAATAGAGAGATCTTCCATGTTCATGAATAGGGAGACTCAATATTGTTTAGATGCCAGATCTTTCCAACTCTATCTATAAATTCAACACAATTCAAATCAAAATCTCACAAGTTATTCTGTGGATACTGAAAAAAATAATTCCAGTGTTTATATGGAAAGACAAAAGACCCAGACTAACCAATACCATCCCTAACTTTAAACTTACTGTAAAGCCATAGTAATGAAGATGGGATGATATTGGTAAAATAGTCAACAGATTGATCAGTAGAACACAGCTGAGAGCCCAGAAATAGACCCTCACAAATATAGTCAACTGACAAAGGGGCAAAGGCAATTCAATGGAGAAAAACAGTCCTTTTGATAATAATACAGGGATAACTAGACACCCATGTCTTAAGAATGGGAGATAATATCTAAACTAAAATCTTTCCAAAGTTTGAATGACTGGTGTTAGACTTCTTGGGGAACAATTATTTATTTATTTACTTAGAGACGAAGTCTCCCTCTGTAGCCTAGGCTGGAGTACAGTGCGAACTCAGCTCACTGCAACCTCTGCCTCTCAGGTTCAAGCGATTCTCATGCCTCAGCCTCCCAAGTCGCTGGGATTACAGGCTTGTGCCACCACACCTGGCTAATTTTTTTTGTATTTTTAGTAGAAACAGGGTTTCACCATGTTGGCCAGGCTGGTCTCGAACTCCTGATCTGCCTGCCTCGGCCTCCCAAAGTGCTGGGATTACAGGTGGGAGCCACTGTGCCCAGCCAAAGAGAGCAATTTTAGGAGGGAGGTGTGGGGAGTAACCACTGGGCACCAGAAGTTGTTTTGTTCTGTTTGTGTGTGGTTGGGAAGGAAATGTCAGTGGAAAAAGGAATGCAGAAATGGATTTTTCTTTGCACCCTATCCTACTAAGCTGCACCTCTGCCTTACCCCTTTCTTGTGACAGCATCTTTTATGACTCCATTAATTCCAGAAAGCCTCACCCCACAAAGCTCTTCTGGTATCCTTTTCACCTAGGCAAGCAGGTAAGGTGCTGCCCAGCACACACAACCCTGGAATCCTGTTATTGTCCCAACTCAGTCTGACCCTTGGCTGGCTGTGATGTGCTGGGATTCCTCAGGACCCCTTTCTGGGTTGGATGCAAACCAAGGGTGACTGACTCATGCTAAGGAGCCTGCACTGCCTTCTCAGAGCACAGCTCCGCCCTCCAGGACTTCACTCTGCTTCTGTTTGGGCAGGGTCTGCCCACTGCTCCTTATCTTGGTGCCACAGTAGATCTTTGGCATTCAGGTTAATTCATCTCACCCAAGCGTGCCCTTTGCTTCAGAGCAGTATTTCTCACACTTGGCTTTAACAGAACATCAGGTCCAGGCGCAAAAGGCAATACAAATGAGGTCTATTTATCCACCCACAAAACTGCCTTTCCCTCCAGAAATGGCAGGCTGACAGAGATATCGCCTACTGTCATTCTGATTCCTTCAGTCCCGAGGTCATGAATAGTAAAATATGCAAACCAGCCACCCTTGCCTGCCATTGGTCAATAATCTATTACCAAATAAAATCTTACCTGGAGCCTTCCTATCAACCCCATGCGAACAGAGCACTGTTCTAAACCTTAATTAAACCCACGTTGTTCTGGGTGGTATCTCTCCAGGCAAAGCTGTCCTTTGAAATTCAGATTCCTTGCACAAATGCATTCTGGCATGACACTCCCCGTTGCAAGGGTGCTAGTCCAGCTATCTAAGAATAAATTATGCGTTTGTCCAGGGTACAGAAAGCTACTGGAAAGGGGACTTTCCATTTAGCATTTGTATCACTCAACTCTCTCTACACTGGAAATTGACCTCAATTCACTATTTGCATTTATAGATCACAGGGCTAAAACAAAATTGTTAGTTTTCTCCTCGCAAAAAGAAAAAAAAAATTCCCTGTAAGATTTTAGCTGATGTGACAAATAAGAGAAACCTGGGGACATGCTGAAGTTTAAAGTTGTTGCTCACTTTCATCATTGCCTGAGTTTTCCCAAGCAGTTTTTGAAGCGTGAGGAACTAAGTTTTCTTAAAAGAGTAAATGTCGCACAGAGGGATCACCCTTATACCTTGGATGTTGAGACTTTGTACTTCTGGAACTAAAGCAGTTACCACCGTGCTGGGCATTGGGGGTAGGGCCAGGACTAGGGTGTTCTAACCTCAGGAGGGCTCACAGTTCGGGGACACTATATCTTTGGCGACCCCATTTTTTCAAGCCCAAAATGAGGCCAGGTGATCTGACAAGTTTTGTGTTTCTAACATTGTGACATGCCCCAGAATGATATTTCATCAGGGAAAACCTCCTAGGCTCAGGCAACTGGAGCCCCTGGGCGAGGCCCCACACTTTGGGGGACCCATCTGGCCTTTTTCAGCCATGTTCGTCCTCACAGGGCCAGGAGTCCTGGAGCTGAGGGCAGTTTCACCTGAAGATCAGTTCCCCTTTTAGACGTCGATCCCAAGGAGCAGCTGCTTGAGAGTGGGGGCTGTACAATTACACATCTCCTAATGAGGCTGGAGGACCCTCAAGGTGCAGAAAGGAGGGGAAGGGAGGTGACTGCACACAGGGGCGGCAGGTCCTTTTGCTAGAGAGGCAGGCCTCTTGACCTAGACCTTCAATGAACTGCCTCTTTTGAAAACAATAAAATCACATGAAATAAAAACGACACCAGAAAACTCAGCTTAAAGGGCACTGTAGAACAGCCTGAGGCATTTGTACCAATGGTGCGTCCAAGATGAATTTGGAGGGACAAGTCCAGGCCAGCCCTACACAAAACCGCAAAGGAGGCAGTGAGGGACATCACCACGCCCTGCCTTTCTCTCACCCCTTCCCCTCTTGGGGCTCCTGGCTTTCTTCTGAAGCTTCTCGTGTCTGTTTCCCTCACTCACTCACCTGGCTGTCGGAGGTTCCTGCCAAGTGGGACCCGGTCCTCAAGGTGTTGATTGAAGGATGTCTTGAGGTGTGGTGTCCTCACAGTCTTTACATTGAGAAAGGGATTTGTGCTTCAGCCTCAACTCTACTCAGACCTGTAAAATAGCTAAGTACTCAAGAAGACCCTCATCCTTCTTTAGAAGGGAGTGGGGAGCCCACAGGTCTGAGAAGATGCTTCAGAAACCAGAGGCCAGGTTGGTGGGAGGTCACGTCCAGGTTGGGGGTCCCTATGGGGAGGCAACTGGCAGGCTCAGCAGGAGCCCACTGCAGGGATGGGAGACTTCCCAGAAAAGGGGGCTCCCAGCACCAACATCCCACAAAAGGGAGAAGGGTCTGGACGAGTGACCTGGGTCTCTTCTCGTTAAGAAAACACCACCTTGCTTGATAAAATATAAATCAAAATAGCACCTGTAGGGTGGACACTAGTGGAGGTCTCTCAGGTGGGCCAGAGGAGAGAGGGCCTTTTGGGAAAGAGTCCCATTGCTCTTAAAAGACCACCACAACCAGCATGCCGTGCCCCCTCCACCTCCCAAGCATGGCCAAATAACTGTTCGGCTGATTCTCCCTTGCATGGCAGCAGCACAGTGAGAACGTTCATCTCAGAATTCACTCAGTCCCAGGGCGGTGTTTCTCCAGGTGTGGACTTCAGAATACCACCAGGTCAGAACCACCTGGAGCCCTCTTCAGACCTACTGAGTTAGAATCCCTAGGTCAGTGGCTCGCAGACCAGGGGCCCGCAGAGCAGGGGCCGCAGAGCAGCAGCATGAGCATCACCTGGGAACAGCCTCTAATTCTCAGAAATTAGGAACAGCCTCTAATTCTCAGGCCCCACCCCAGACCTTTTGAATCAGAAGTTCTGGGTGTGGGACCTGGAAACGTGCTTCACCAGCCTCCAGGGGATTCTGATGCAGAGCAGTGGCCAGGGGTCAGCCCCAGCAAGTTCAAGGAGCTCCCCAGGTGCTTCCGACAAACGGGTAAATTGAAAAAAAAGTAGAAATTAGGGGGGAAACAAACAGAAAGTCCTGGGAGTCAACAGAATCTGACTTGGGATTTATGAGACATGCTCTGGGTCCACAGCCCCCTTCAGGGTCTTGGCAAGCCTGACCTCTTCTCATTCTTCTCTCCCTTCACACGTGAGATGCTACTGTTAACACTCTACTAACAATGGGTCCTTTTAAAGCTGAAACCCTTTAGGTCCACCCCAGGAAAGACCAATCCCTTGCTTATACCTAACTGTGGCTTGCCATCTTTGTTCTGTTCCTTTCTGCTTATAAGTCTCTTTCCTGATAGATGATTCTGGAGAGAAAACAGTATTGGAGACTGCTGATTGGAAAAGTAGCTCCTAATACCATCTTTGCATGAGCTCTCTGGAATAACCAAATGTTCTAGATTCTGTATTTGATATTTTGACATCTTGGAGCCTGGCTGATGGTAGAGGCACAGCCTCTCTCAGAGTTAGCCAGTTCCCAGACACAGTACGGGATTCATTTACAAACACACCTTTCACATGCCAGCCAGCCAGTCCAGAGCCCACACCTCCAGCCACCTCCTTTATTGGGCTCTCACACTCAAGGCCACCAGTGACCAGTCCCAGTCACTCCAGGGCCAGGTACCAGACAACTAAGGCAGTTCTACGGCCCACAGCCTGCTGAAATTTTCCAAGTCGGCCAATCCTAAGCCTGCCTCACCTGTTCCTTCTCACAACAAAGCCTTCTGTCCACAGCTTCCCCCTTTCCCTCTGCCTCCTGACTGACCTGATGCTTCCCTGTGTGGCCCAGTGTGCCCACTCCTCCTGGGAACTGTGAGTAATAAACTATCTCTTCAATGTCCATTATCTCCTGGTCTGTTGACCTCACCATACCTGAATAAGAATAAAGCCTACATTTTCAAGCACCCTCTGTCTTCCCTTAGGAAGGAAGTGGGTATCCCTGGAGACATTAAGCTTTGGGCTGATCTTAAGACATCTGGCGTGGAGGTGTGGGAAGGGCTGTGCCACCAACCATGTTGCGAGCAGACTAGGACTGCAACAACTGCCTTCTTCAGAAGCATGGCTCCCCCTCTCCCAGGAATTTTCCTGACAGATTCTTCCCTTTGTCTCCACAGAAGAAAAGGGAGTGAAGGGGCAGCAGCTGAGTGAGCACAGGTGGGGAGATGGTTAGGAGATGTGATGCCAGGGTCAGCCTGCCTCATGCAGGCCTACTCCTCCGCTAACTGGCTAAGAGATCCTGGACAGCACCTCCCAGAGTAAGCCAATTCCTAGAGGCAGTACAGGACTCACCTGCAAACACACCCTACTCCCTTGTATCTGCTTGTGTCACTGTTTTCTTAACTGCAAAATGGGGATTTAACCCCACCCGCTTCATGTAAGAATAAAAGAGATAGCATACACAGGGCTCCAGGACTGGGTACAGCCCATGGAGACACTTCATGAGTGGTTAGCTGTGAGCAAGGTGCACATTAGCCCTGTCCCAGCAATCCCCTCGTCCTCGTGTCATCACCACCAGGAAGCCTTTAACTTTAGAGACTAAGAATCTGAAGTATCACTTATTGGCATGTAAAACTATGCTGTCACTGATGCAACGGTTTGATGGATTAATTTGGGGATGCAGAGGGCCACCTGAGATGGCCCCTTGAATGGAAGATGTTCTATTCTCTGCTTCCCCATCCTTTGAATGCCCTTTTTTTCTTAACAGCAGTGCTTTTTCAAAGCGTGGTCCCTGGACCAGCAGCATCAGCATCACCTTAGACCTTGTTAGAAATGCAAATTCTTGGGCCTACTAAACCAGACACTCTGGGTTTGGAGTCCAGTAATCCATAGCCTAACAAGCCCTACAGAAGATTCTGATGCATACTTGCTATGAACTGAATATGTGTATCTCTCCAAAATTCCTGTGTTTAAGTCCTAACCCCCAATGTGAGGTATTATGAGGTGGGGCCTTTGGGAGGCTCTGCCTTCATGAATGGGATTTGCCCACAGGAAAGAGGCCCAAGACAGTCCCCTTGCCTCTTCCACCATGTGACGATGCAGCAAGCTGTGCATCTATGAACCAGGGAACAGGCTCTTGCCGGACACCAAATGTGCCAGTACCTTGATCTTGGACTTTCCAGCCTCCAAAACTATGAGCAATAAATTTCTATTGTTTTTAAGCCACCCACTCAATGGCGATTTTTTGCAATAACAGCCTGAACAGAGTAAGACAACACTCAAGTTTGAGAACTACTGCTTTATCGCAGTGGAACCACCCATGCAACTCTGGATCCGGAGCTAGCTAGGGAATAGGGCAACTTCCTGAGGCGTTTGGAATCCAATTTCTAATCAATGGAGCATAGAATAAATAAAGTCACTATGGCCATATCTGAAACCTGCTGTCCCTAGGCCCACACAATTTATATCATCCCTGTGGGTGATGAAAAACTTTCCGGCCCAGTGCGGTGGCTCAAGCCTGTAATCCCAGCACTTTGGGAGGCCGAGACGGGCGGATCACGAGGTCAGGTGATCGAGACCATCCTGGCTAACACGGTGAAACCCCGTCTCTACTAAAAAAAATACAAAAAAACTAGCCGGGAGAGGTGGCGGGCGCCTGTAGTCCCGGCTACTCGGGAGGTTGAGGCAGGAGAATGGCGTAAACCCGGGAGGTGGAGCTTGCAGTGAGCTGACATCTGGCCACTGCAGTCCAGCCTGGGTGACAGAGCGAGACTCCGTCTCAAAAAAAAAAAAAGAAAAGAAAAACTTTCCACCTACCATCTCTTCAGCTTGTCCATTGGCCGCTTCTTCAAAGGCCTCCCTTGCCCGCCAAGGCCTGATCAGTGCTGTCTCAGCACTGATCTGCACTGACCTGCAAAAGGGTTTAAGGCAGGGAGGTAGGGACGAGAGTTTGCTTCAGATAGGGGTATTTGTCCCTGGTGGGTCAGCATTCCTTATCAGAGACTGCTTCAAACAACATTGCTGATAATAACACATCCCCTCAAAGGCACGAAGAGAGTCTGTCCATCTCAGTTTGTACTGCCCATAACAAAGTACTATAGAGTGGGTGGCTTATAAACAACAGAAATTTATTTCCTACAGTTCTGAAGACTGGGAATCCAAGATCAGAGGGCCAGCATCGTCATGTTCTGGTGAGGGCCCTCCTCTGTGTTGCAGACTGCCGACTTCCCATTGTATCTTCACAAGATGGAGAGAGGACCAGAGAGCTCTCTCCTTCATAAGGGCACCAGTCCCATTCATCAGGTCTCCACCCTCATGACCTACTCACCTCCACAAAGGCCCCATCTCGAAATACCAACACACTGGGGATTAGAATTCAACGTCAGAACGGGGCAGGGCTTGTATAGTACTGTCATGTAAAGCAAAGCACATAAAATCCACATAAACTGCTGAGAAAGAGATCTATTTGGAATGCAAATGGAGCATGTCCTCAGGTCTACACAGGTAAACACGGAAGACACCTGGAAGAGTTTAGCTCTGGAAATCGAGGGAGGTGTAGCTACAGTTGCACTTCTGAGACATCGCAGGAAAACTCTTTTCCCATTGATTGAGACCTCCACTCTCAGCCCCTCTATTTCCTGCCTTCTTGCACCCTTGCCTATCCCTCCTGCCCTAGCTCAGAGACATGGTACATCAATTCCAGCCATATTTGCCAGTATCCCCTACCCCAGTTCTCCTCAAACTTGGACCCCAGACCAGTTAAACCAGAATGTCTGTATTGGGATTGAAGCCTCAGCATACCTTTTAAGTTCCCCAGGTGATTCCTATGTGCAGCCAAGTTGGAGGACCAGGGCTCTACTCTGCGCTTCCTTCACACCTGCCACAGGCACCAACTCTCCAATAATTGCAGTGTCTGCCTCCTCAACACCTGTCCCTGGCCACAGAGCCCAGTGGCTCTGGACAAACCACACCCTCGCACGCTCACCTCCCTCAGTTCCTCCTGGGCCTGCTAAACTCCAGTGTACAGTTGCCCATCACTCCCCCATTTTCCATACGGGTTATGTCCAAACTTTTCCACCCTCCTCAAAAGCTTCTGCCTTCTGCTCAACATACCCTTCCTCAGGGAGCTCACCTAATGCCCGCCACCCCACTTATGGATTTACTGCCCCATTCTTTCTGCCACCCTCTCATCACAGTGAAAGGCTTATTCCCAGTTCTGCCCAAGACTAACCCCCTTTCTAGGTTCTTTTCTTTTCTTTTTCAGATGGAGTCTCACTCTGTCACCCAGGCTGGAATGCAATAGTGCAATCCCGGCTCACTGTAACCTCTGCCTCCCGGGTTCGAATGATTCTCCTGCCTCCCAAGTAGCTGGGATTACAGGCACCCGCCACTAAGCCCAGCTAATTTTTGTATCTTTAGTAGAGACAAGGTTTCACCATGTTAGTCAGGCTGGTCTCGAACTCCTGACCTCAGATGATCTGCCCACCTCGTCCTTCCAAAGTGCCGTAATTACAGGCATGAGCCACCGCGACCGGCCTCCTTTCTAGGTTCTAATCCCCTTTCCAGACTGTCGCATCTGCTTCAGTTACCCCTTCTTTCTTTGGTTTTCAGCTTTTCCTCTGGACAGACTTTCCCAGCAGTATTTAAATACGCTCAAGCTTCTACCGTCAGTGCTATTTTTAAATGTCCATCACATTCTGTCGCTCCCGGATCAAACTCTTCCACAGCACCTTGTCAGCACTTAGAATAGAGAGTCCGTCTGCAGGAAACACAGACTCTTTGTCTGGGTGTGGTGGTTAGTTTTATGTGTTGACTTGACTGGATCACAGGGTGCCTAGATATCTGCTTAAACATAATTTTGGGTGTGTCTGTGAGGGTGTTTCTGGGAGAAATTAACATTTGAGTCCGTAGACTGAGTGAAGCAGATAGTCCTCCCCAAGGTGGGCGGGCATGGTCCATTCCATGGAGTGCCTGCGTAGAGCATAACGACAGAGGAAGGGAGAATTTGCTCTTTGCCTGCTTGCTTAAGCTAGGACATCACTCTTCTTCCCTCAGACAAAAACTTTCACTATCAGCTCTCTTGCATCTAAGACCTCTGGACTTGGACTGGAATTTATACCACTGGCTGTCTTAGGTCTCCAGCTTGCAGATAGCAGATTGTGGAACTTCTCAGCCTCCATAATCAAGTGAGCTCATTTTGCCTAAATCTCATATATAAATATATATAACCTGACTGTTGCACTGGACATGCCATACAAATATCTCTTCGTCTCAGAAACCTGACATGACAGGCATTTTTCAGGCCCCCTGGGCTCTTCCATCAGGGTTAGGAACACAAGTGTCCCCTGTTCTTAGACCCTAAACTTATCCACGCAATTCCATCTCCATCTCTCCAACCACCAATCCTGCCCCTTCTTGGGGACTCATAGCAGCATCTAATCCTCTGGCTTCCTCTCTGACTCTTCTCCTTCCCTCGGTCCAGGAATATATATCTAGGCCTGGATGGGGAGGAACTGTTAGGAGGAGTCTAGTTCTGGCTGGTGATATAGTTTTCCACATGGATCATGAGTCTTTGATGGTTTTGAAATCCAAAAGGCAATAATTCTTTCCTTGTCTTTTTCATTCTACTATTTTATCCCTTCTCTAAAGTAACAAAATAAAAATGAGTAGTTAGCTGATAGGTAGGAAGATATATACAGAGGAAAACAAGCATCTATTAATATTTCAAAATATCTTTCTCACCTCATGGGTTTAATAACATAGCCAATAATAGATCTTAATATTATCTAAATCAGAACTAACGAACAGAAACTGTGGTCAAAGAACAGTGTGATGACACATTTGGGAGTGACGGCAATTGCTTGGGCCAGCATAGGGGTAGATGTATTGTGTAGGAGCCCTGTCAAAGTTGATGCAATGGATACAACCAAATCCTTCACAATTTCCAAGAGACTGCTGACTGTCTACAGTATCTGATCTCCTTTTCTCCATACTAATGTTAGCATTTTTAACTGAGCACATGGCCACCCAGAACAAAGAATGCATTTTCCAGCCTCTTTTGCAGCTAGACTTAACTTTGATAGTTCTGGTAGATGGAATGTGAGCATGTGTTACATAGAGTTTGTAGAAGCTTTCCTTAGAGACAATGATAGCATGAGTATGGCTGCGCTTTGCCTCTTTTCCACTTTCTGTCTTCATGCTGGCTAGACTCTAGATGCAATGGTTGGAGCTAAAGCAATATTTGTGAACCATAAGGTGGCAGCCACATACTGATGATAATGGAGAATTAGGAGAGAAGGAACCTGGGTCCCTGCTAATCATGGAGCTGCAACAGCAACCTTGGCCTGCCTACATTTACCTGAAAGGGAAATAAACTTCTGTCTTGCTTAAAATCCTACTACTTTGGATTTTCTGTCCCGTGTAGCCGAACCTAATTCTAACATACAATGTAGCACCAGGAACGGGATTCTGAAGATAGTTTATTTCAATAAACTTTTGCTGTGAAGCAAAAAGCAGTGAGGACTCAGGACTGCAGTTTGGAAAGTTGGTGACTCCTGTTATTTCAATGGCAAAACAGTTAGCACAACCATCAGCTGCAAGCAGTGCCACACCAAGGCACATCGGAGTCAAAGGCAAAAGGAAAAATCAACAACACCGATACTGTCTTTATTTAAAATTTTGATATTTTATCCATCATATTTTTTGCATTAATTTTTATTGTTTTTAAAAATCGCATTAAAGTATTATTTATCTTGATTACCGAGGTGCTTTCTGTGCCCCTCTAAATTTTGCACCTGAGGTGAGTATTTCACACACTAACTCAGTTTTAGCCCTGCTGGGATGTGATGTATGTGAGGTTGTACCACATCCCAGCCAAGGGCATACCCGTAAGAGAGATCTAGAATACTTATTTGTGTTGTCACTTCTGACTACCTTCCACAAAGTCCTATAAGAGAGAAGCTAACTCTGACTATAGCTAGTTTATCTACAGGCAGAGATGAAAGTAAGGCTGTTTGTGCCTGTGTTTTGCAATCTAAATTCACTGAGAGTTAGTCATTTAGACCTCCTCAGCTGAAAAACATCAACTGCTTCTGCAGCCCAAACTAATGTTATTATAAGCAGTGATTTCAAAGTGACAGCCTGTGGTCACATGTCTTTTTAAAGCAACTTCCTTTAGGTTATCTCTGCTGGACAACAGCAGCTTCTCCAGCAGCAAAGTCAAATTAAGGTTTTTGTCTTCCCGCTTAATGCTATGCGTCAGATGGCCTCAAAGGAGCCACCATGGAGTTGAAAGAGAGGTAGGTGGGTAGAGCACAGAGGCTGTTAATTCAGACTAGATCAGGCATGTTCAGCGTGGGATGGCCGTAGATAGAGGCTGCTCATTCAGTCTTTAGGTTAAACACTTTGTCTAGACAGATATTCAAATGTGGTTGCTTGCACAAGAAACCAACTGAAGCCAGATAGGTGAAAAGCTTAAACTTTTGAGGAACTTACATCACTAGGCTGACCTGATTTACAAAGCTGACCTGAAATAGCCTGAATTAGTCAAACTTTGAGCAGCTCTATGACCCCCAGATCTGGTCCAGCTGGAGGTGTGTGTGCAACCCATGAAAAGCATATATGTGTGTGTGTGTGTGTGTATATATATATATATATAGTCTCTGCCTCTAGTTCCTGGCACAGAGCTCCCGGTTAGCATTTTTTGATCTAATAAGATGACTTTTCCTGGGCTTCTGCATGGGGGCTGGTCACTAGGCAAACCAAGCCATGATTAGAAGCTTGAAACTTTCAGTCCCACTCTCTCATCCTCTTTCTTTTCCCTCGCTTTCTTTCTCCAGAAAAGGGAGAGGAGCTGGAGATTGAGTTAATAATTGATCATGACTACTTGATACAGCCTTCATAGCAATCCCTGAACTATGGGGTTTGCCGAGCTTCCAGATTGGTGAACACGTGAAGGTGCTGGGAGGGTGGTAAACCAAGAAAGGCCATGGAAGGTCTGCACCCCTCCCACATACCTTACCCTATATACTTCTTTATCTGTCTCTATTATTTGTATTCTTTAGTAAATAATAAGCCAATAAATGTAAACAAGTGTTTCCCTGTGTTCTTTGAGCCTTCTTAGCGAATTATTGAACCCAAGGAAGGGTTGTGGGAACCCTGATTTGTAGCCATCAGTCAGAAGTAAAGGTGATAACATGGGATTTAAGATTGGTGTCTGACGTGAGGGGCAGCCTTGTGGGACTGAGCCCGCAACCTGTGGGGTCTGCACTAACTCTGGTTAGTGCCAGAACTCAACTGAATTATAGGACACCCAGTTAGTGTTCACAGAAAATTGGAGAATGCCTTGGTGGGGAAAAACATACCTTCATTATTTCAGTGATCAGAAATGTTCTGCGTTGTGAGTGAGAAGAAATGCCAGTATAATTTATTTCACACATTTTGAAAGTTCTAGCACATTTTCAAGAGTAAGAGAAAATTTTTTTCAATAGCATATTCATTGCTTTTTCTGTAAAAAGTAATCAACAATAGCCACACAGTCTTTATTATTGAATTAAATGAGAAAATGCATATAGAAATTCTTAGGAAATTTCAAAGCTTGGTATAAACAGAAGGATTTTATGTAATGTGAGTTCACAAGTTAATGGCTAACTCGAAATCAAGACTTTTTTACAATTGAATATCAACCCCTGCAAAATATACTTGAACTACAAAAAAAAAAAAAAATCACACCAACAATTTTTGGCCAATAGACCAGCTATTCTGCTCTTTGGTAAACTCACTAAAACAAAGGGATTTATTGATATTCCTTCTTTGCTGAACAGAATATTCTGGGAACACATGCAGAAAAGATAAATAAATATGTGTTCTGATAGAGGAATTGAAACAAATGTGGAATTAAAGGCCATCAGAGCAAAGTCAATAATGAGACGATGATGATTCCACATATGCCAGTTAAGTGTTTCAAGATGCATCAGATGCATTAACTATCACTGGCCAATTCACAAGACACTAATTCTGGGTACCTGCCAACCTAATTAGATATTTTTGTTTCTCCGAGAGATAATTACAACATGCTTATCATGTATTATATACACATTGAGACTAGGTTCATTTGAAAATATACTAATATATATCCTGGAGTTCATTGAACTTGGAGAACATTTTCCTCTTTAAATGAGGTACTTTCAGAACTCTACAAGGAAAATTACAAAACACTGATGGAAGAAACAGAAGAGGACACAAATAGAAAGACATCCCATGCTCATGGATCAGAAGAATTAATATTATTAAAATGACCATACTGCCCAAAGCACTCTACAGATTCAATGTAATCTCTATCAAAATACTAACATCCCTTCTCACAGAAACAGAAAAACAATCCTAAAATGTATACGGAACAACAACAACAACAACAAATCCAGAATCGTCAAAACCATTCTGAACAAAAAGAACAAAGCTGGAGGCATTACACTATGTGCCTCAAAATATATTACAAGGCAATAGTAACTAAAACAGCATGATATCGGTACAAAAACAGAGCATTGACCAATGGAATAGAATAGAGAGTTCAGAAATAAATCCACCAATTTACAGCCAACTGTTTTTTGACAAAGGTGGCAAGAACATACATTGGGGAAAGAACACCCTCTTCAATAAATGGAGATGGGAAAATTGAATATCTATATGCAGATGAGTAAAATTGGGCCCCTCTCTCTCAGTATATGCAAAAGTCAACTCAAAATAAACTTAAATGTAAGACTAAAAACTGCAAAACTACTAGAAGAAAACAGAGAGAAAACACATTAGGACATTGGTCTAGGCAAATATTTTATGGCTAAGAACTCAAAAGCACAATGAAAACAAAAATAGACAAATGAGACTATTTTAAATGAAAAAGCTTCTGCACAGCAAAAGAAACAGTCGATAGAGTGAAAAGTCAACCGGTTGAATCGGAGAAAACATTTGCAAATTATTCATCCAGCAAGGGACTAGCATCCAGAATATACAAGAAACTCAAACAACTCAACAATAAAAAACAAAAGCAAAACAAAACAAAAAACAAATAACCCCATTAAAAAGTAAGCAAAGGTCATCAATAAACATTTCTCAAAAGAAGACACAAATGGCCTACAGATATATGAAAAAATTGCTCAAATCACTAATCATGAGGGAAATGCAAATTAAAGCCTTTATGAGATATTATCCTATTCCAGTTAAAATGGCTATTACTAAAAAGACAAAAAGTAACAGATGCTGGCAAGGATACAGAGAAAAGGAAATTCTTATACACTGTTGGTGGGAATGTAAGTTACTACAACCACTATGGAAAACAGTATGGTGTTTTCTCAAAAAACTAAAAATAGAACTACCGTACAATCCACTGGGCCCCTGTCCAAAGGAAAAGTAATCTGTGTGTTAAAGCGATAGCTGCACTCACATGTTTATTGCAGCACAATTCAGAGAGGCCAAGAAACAGAATCAACCTAAGTGTACATCAGTGGATGAATGGATGAAGAAAATATGGTTTATATATACAATGGAATACTCTTCAGCCATTAAAAAGAATAAAATCATGTATTTTGCAGGAACATGAATCAAACTTGAGGTCATTATGTTAACTGCAATAAATCAGACACAGAAAGACAAATTTCACATGTACTCATTCAACCAAAAAAGTTGACTTCATGGAGGCAGAGAGAAGAATGATAGACACCACATGCTGAGAAGAGTACGTGAATGGGAGTGGGGATGGAAAGATGGTCAACGGGTACAAACATACAGTTAGATGGAAGGTATACGTTCTAATGTTTCATAGCAGAGTCAGCTGACTATAGTTGGCAACAAAGTATTGTCTATTTCAAGTAACTAGAAGAGGCCAAGCCCAGTGGCTCATGCCTATAATCCCAGCACTTTGGGAGGCTGAGGCAGACAGATTACTTGAACTCAAGAGTTCAAGACCAGCCTGGGCAACAAAGTAAAACCCCATCTCTACAAAATATACAAAAACTGCCATACGTGTTGGCATTCATCTGTCATCCCAGTAACTCAGGAGGCTGAGGCATGAGGATTGTTTGAATCTGGGAGGCCAAAATCACACCACTACACTCCAGCCTGGGCTACAGTGTGAGACTCTGTCAAAAAAAAAAAAAAAAAAAAGTAGCTAGAAGAGAGAACTTTTTAAAAATAGTGAAACAATTTTTTTTTAAAATTTCCACAGTGTTTTGGGGAACAGGTGGTATTTGGTTACATGAGTAAGTTCTTTAGCAGTAAGTTGTGAGATTTTGGTGCACCCACGACCCAAGCAGCATGCATGGAACTCGATTTGTAGTCTTTTTTCCCTCACTTCCTTCCCACCTTTTTCCCTGAGTCCCCAAACTCTATTGTGTTATTCATATTGTGTTATATGCCTTTGCATTCTCATAGTTTAGCTCCCACTTATGAGTGAGAACATACGATGTTTCATTTTCCATTCCTGAGTTACTTCACTTAAAATGATAGTCTTCAGCCGGGTGCAATGGCTCGCACCCGTAATCCCAGAACTTTGGGAGGCCGAGGTGGGCGGATCACGAGGTCAGGAGCCTGACCAACATGTTGAAACCCCATGTCTACTAAAAATCCAAAAATTAGCCAGGCATGGTGGTGTGTGCCTGCAATCCCAGCTACTCGGGAGGCTGAGGCAGGAGAATCGCTTGAACCTGGGAGACGGAGGTTACAGTGAGCCGACATTGTGCCACTGCACTCCAGCCTGGGAGTCAGAGCGGTACCCTGTCTTAATAAAAAAAAAAAAAAAAAAAAAAAGCCATGAAATTTTCTACCATGTTGAATGTGGCTTTTTCTTCATTAAGCATTCCATTAGTTGCAATAGACCTTTGACTAATTCTCAGAGATTCTATACAGTTATTTTAGCTGGTCTCTAGGAGTTTGTTCTTGTTGTTGCTGTTGTTATTCTCTTAGTGTTTCTGGGGAAAACAAGGGCCTGAAGCTTACTAGTACACCATCTTGCTAACATTACTTCCTTACATTAATTTTAATAAACTCTTTATTTTAGAATAGCTTTGGATTTGCAAAAAAAATGCAAAGAGAATTCACATATATCAGTTTCAGTTTCTTGACATTCACAGAGGTTTGTTGGGATCTGGATACTAAAGAAAGTTATATGGAAAGACAGGAAAAATGGTCAGAGAAAGGGAAGCAAGCACAAAATGCTACAGCAATAAATACCCCAAATTCTCAGTAACTTTGAATAGCAAAGCTTTATTTCTTGTTCAGGGTGCAAGTCCAGCCAGGTTAGCACACGGATGCTATTCATCACTCATGAACACTCATGGTCCCAGGCTGACAGCACAGCTATTACCTCAAATGTTACTGGTCGTCGTGACAAGAGGAAGTGAGGTAAAGGCTCTGCATCTTAAAGCTTTATGTTGCCCATTTCACTGGCCAATGAAAGTCTCATGGTCAGGACTCACTTCAATGGGGGAAATTTTAATTCTACCATGTGCCTGAAGTCAGAGAGCTAGAAATGTTAGAGCTGGAGCTACTGGTAATGACAAGGTCTAGGCTGTGTCCTTAGGAATAAACAGACCAGATTGGATGAAGGACAAAGCCACTGAAGGAGAGTAGGTCAAGAAAATCAGAGTTCAGAGTGTGAAATAGATTACCTACATGCGTCTTTAAATCATTAGAAATTAAGACAAGGGGCCGGGCGCAGTGGCTCAAGCCTGTAATCCCAGCACTTTGGGAGGCCGAGACGGGCGGATCACGAGGTCAGGAGATCGAGACCATCCTGGCTAACACGGTGAAACCCCGTCTCTACTAAAAAATACAAAAATCTAGCCGGGCGAGGTGGCGGGCGCCTGTAGTCCCAGCTACTCGGGAGGCTGAGGCAGGAGAATGGCGTGAACCCGGGAGGCGGAGCTTGCAGTGAGCTGAGATCCAGCCACTGCACTCCAGCCTGGGCGACAGAGCGAGACTCCGTCTCAAAAAAAAAAAAAAAGAAAAAGAAATTAAGACAAGGGTAATGTTGGATAGAATAACAGAAAACCCAGAGTTAAAATGAATAAGAAATAAGATGGGTTACTCTAGGGGTCACTAAATGACTATGACCATGAAGTCCATAGGGTCAGGATAGGATATTCAAAGCTGGAATATTTTAGGGATGGGGAAGAAGGGAGAATGGTCTGAGAGAAAAACGAATAGTAAGAAAGACACCCAGGCCATCTCCAGACTCACGAATCAAAGGGCTATAGGAGAGAAAACAGCCACCACTTAAAGGACTGCAGGAAAATCAGGGTCCTCAGAGGAAACCCAGGTTTCCTTAGAGCAAGAAACTGAAGGATGTTCAGAGAAGAGGTGTAAAATATAGAAGATTTTGCTGCATGAGTTTCAGAGGACACAGTGCCAGGGTTGCATCTGTTATGGAGGAATGGGAGGTAGACATAAAAGAATGTGCTGAGCTATGTGGGCATTTAAGCAAAGGCAATGAGGGGTAACGTGGGAGTCTCAGGCCTCTGATGGAAACTGAAGTAAACACACATAATGGTCATCACAAGATTAGTCATGATGGACCTGAGAAAATAGCAATGGCAAAGCTGTAAATTAAGAAACATAGAGGAAAGTGTGTCACAGCTCCCTCTACAGAGGTGGGCAGTCCAAGTCCAAACACACACATCTCTCTTGATGCCTGTGGATGAAAGGAAGAAGGTATGGGAGGCCAGGTCCTACATTGAGCAATCATGGAAACGCTTTCTTCTCTGCCCACAGGCTGGTCAGCTACAACTGGCCTGGCCTGAAGACAAGGCTAAAGAATTACAGAGGAAGATGTATCCAAAGTGGACACCATTGCCTCTGACAGAAAGAAACTCGAATGTTACATTCAACAAAAGATATGTGACAATTTTTATATATAGTTCCATTAAAATGCTGTTGGGGTTTTGATATTTATGTGTTGTAGCAGAAGTTCCTTTCTTACTCCTGCATTCTTTCCAGTGAAATAGAAATGTAAGGGCATCAGTGGAGGAGGAGAGAGATGATACAAAACAGTTGATATTGAGTCTTTTTATCCATGAACATTGTATCACCGTCTATCTATTTCACTCTTTTTTTCCAATAAGATTTAACAGTTTCTGTATAAAAGTCCTAAACACTTTTTGTTACATCTATTCCTAGATAATTTATATTTTGTTACTATTTCAAGTGTACCTTTTTGAAAATGACTTTTTTTTACTTACTGCTGGTTTATAAAAGTGCATTTGATTTTTGCATATTGTTCTCTGTTCTAGCCACTTTGATAAACTCTCATTAATTCTGACAATATTTTTCTATAAGTTCTCTTGAGTTTTCTACGTAGACAGTCATATCACCTGCAAATAATGACTTCTGTTCCTTCTATTCCAAAGCTTATGTCTTCTATTAGTTTTTCTTTTCTTCTTCTCCTTCTCCTTCTCCTTCTTCTTCTTTTTTTTTTTTTTTTTTTTTTTT